>NC_056732.1:596540021-596565021 GCF_019279795.1 Protopterus annectens
CCCCATGAAATTCACATGAAAATAATGTTTTTTTCAAGTAAACTATAAATACAGTCCTGAAAGTTGTGAAAGTACTATTACTTCTAATGTGTCAACAGTATCCCAATAACTTTCTTAAAAAAATGGGACATAACTGTTTTAATAATCAAACTAATTAGTTTCACATTGTGATTATAAGCTAATCCTTCACTAATATGTGCATATACCTAAAACTCTCAGCATTGACATCACGAGAAACTCGTATGGAATACAGAAGTCTGTTATTCTGATTGTTATGTGTTCTTCAGACAAGTTGCAACTGTGCTGGTATAGATATTCACACACTTTTTATAGGTGGATTTTTTACTTATTTATTTTATTTTACATTTGTTGACCGGATTTGTCTGGCTAGTGGCTCATTTTCTTCAGAGACCCAGGGAAAAAAGCTCCACAGTGAGATAAAATTATACAACAAATACAAAAACTTAAAAAATACATTTCAGTTACATACACAATAAAAAAGAATTATACATTCAGGAGTATACAAAAAGTTTCAAAAACATATATACAATATTTGCAATGGTAGAGAAGTGACACAGAGAAACCAAAAAGCACTTTTGTGAGGCAAAACATTTTGAAAAGGAAATGAACATCTAGGATGGACTCAGTAAACCAGCATAGAATAAACTTAAGCTATACGACCAGAGGTATATAGAAGGGGGTTGTGGTAATAAACATGGTATGAACTGGTGAGAGATAAAAGAGGAGAGACAGTTGCAGTTAACAAGGATAATCTAAAAAATCAGCAGAATAGCATGTGTTTATAGTGAATTACATTAACTAATAAAGGAGAAAAAATACTGAAGAGGAAAGATAAGAGAATCGAGGTTGGGATGAGGGAAAAGAATAGATAAGATATACAGATATATGGATAAGACATATAGATATATGGATAAGACATATAGATATATGGATAAGATATATGGATATATGGATAAGATATATGGATAAGATATATGGATGCTTCTTTGTAGCTGCAGTGGCTTGAAGGAACAGAATATAGGGCTTCTAAACTTGCAAATATGAAACTACAACTCCAAACATATAAAAGGGAGCACCATCAGCAGAAATAACATTCTGATAGAAGTGCAGTGAATTATTTCTTCAAAACAGAGGCAGAACTGTGAGGCATGTTTTAAGTTAGGACAGCAAGCACTACAGATTCATAGCAACAACTTTAGTCGCATTTATTTATTTCACGGCTGGGTAAGTGAACTCTTTTGCCAATGCTTTGCAGCCATGCTCATGGGAAAATTGTAAATGTATGCTGAGTTTTCTGAAAGTTTAAAGCAGTATTATTGCCATTTTCCAAGACTGTGAACATGCATTTATTTATTTATTTCATTGTTGGCCTGTTTGTCTACTTGCTTATGCATTTTCAGCCTTAAGCCAAAACTGTAAATATCTTGTGAACTGTAAATGATATTGCAATTGTACAAATCCCAATGTGATTTGTAAGAAACCCTTAAAGTTATAATATATAGTCTTTATATTAGTCTTTTAATATATTACAATGTATACAATCCCAGAGTTATATTTTTCTCTGAAGTTTTACAAACAGATTTATGTATTTTGAAAATTGCACTGCCTAGACATACAGTATCAGAGCATTTTTGTTCTGCCAGACTTGTACTTTCACATGAAGTGATTCCTTTCTGAGTACTTGTTTATCGGAGAACTTACAGAAATATACAACACTATATGCTTAGTTGCATAATTAGTAATATAAATAGCACTGAGGGTGGCATTCACAGTCTGGAGTGTATAAGTAAATAAGCTAACCACAGGCTATTTGCACTGAATAAGAAAAGGCAAAGGTGTTTTGAAAAACATACCTACATATGTCAAAAGCATAACATACCTAAAGTCAAGGGTTAAGTACATAAGAAGTACTACATGAAAGCCACACGTTTCCTTTTACTTGGTATGCTTTAGCATATTGCTGACAGACATGGCTAGATGCAGTCTCGCTTGAAAGACCTGAGGTAAGTGGTCAACTGCACATATTTTAATATTTTTTTTTTAATAAAGGGTTTTACAATGTTTATATAAGGGAAACCTTATGTTGACATCCTGTAGTTTACTTTAAGGAACAGAAAGGGGTAGATAGGAAAATATGAAAAAAGGGAAGACACAACAAAGATGGCGACAGAGCAGATACACGTCAAGATGGTTGTGCTAGAGGAGGTGGGAGACGAGGGGCACTATGATAGACCCTCTATTTTTTCAAAATTTTTCATTTTTTTTTATATAAGAGGGTAGTGTGGGTGGATAATAGATAACAGGGTTTTTGAGAAAGAAGAAGTGAAACCTCCAATATTCTTAGCAAATACACTTTTATTTTATAAACAGGTTTAGCACTCTCATCCTTCTAAAATCACAGATTTTTCAAAAAAATTGCTAAACTTTCATGTAAGAATTTAGACCCCCTTACTCTATCGCCTAACCCCAACATCAGCCAATTAAATGGTAGACAATGTTTAAAGCAATCTTCAAATTATGAAAGCAATATTTGATTTTAATGATAACAAATTAGATTTCATTTTTAAAACTAGCAATAATGAAAAATGATCATTTAATCTAGGGACTGGAAAGCATTCAGTTTTAACTGCCAAATTAATGCATAGCACATTGATTTATCTTTCCAGGGACACCCGTTCCCATTTGACAAAGTTGTTTTGGAAAGCACAAAAAACAAACATCCTAAAATGTTTGCAGGACATTCTCCAGGATTCAATAAAATCCATGTAGGCACTGTGTAGAGCCTATATAAACTTTATCTGTGTACACGGCCACAGTTCTTCCCCAGACATATTAATTAAGGCTCACTTCCAAGGGATATCAGAGGTACATGGATATTGAATCCATGCAAGTAGTAGTGTAGAGGCTCTCCCTTACTTGTGGGCTGTCCAGAAAGTGGTCTGGACAGGTAATAATCACAGGACAGCAATTTTTGTTTTAATTTTTTTTTTTATGTTTAATGTACATTTATGTGGTGCGGTGCTTAGCGATGCTGAACTTCACTTATACATGTGCACCTGACATCTGTTAGATGTCTAAAAAAAGAAAGCGGATGTATTTAATTGTTTTGGTTCTGCACACACAAAGGTGCAGAAATTGGGGGTGCAGCAGTCCAGAGTGTTTGTTGGACTCCAGGTCCGCAATTATGAACCCCAGCTGCTGCACGGCATTTACCAGAGCTCAGAATGTGAGTCTGAGGCCTGAAATCAGCTGGCTAGGGTCCTTACCAGTGCTAGTGGTATCCCCATACTGGTGAGCAGTGTCATCACCACTATGATGACCTGAAGCAAAGGAAGAGGGGAACTTTGGACACCTGGGTCCAAGAAGCATGGGCTGGGCACACGATACAGATGTGTAAGTATGTTTCCCAGTGATGTATTAGTATTTAATCTGAATATGTGCAAAACTGGTATGCATAATGCTTTCTTTCTCTTACAACAGCTGCAGACAAGCAAGCTCGCAATGGGCAGTCTCATGTAGGGCATCTAGCCAGCATGAGGAGTGAGTGTGGTGAGTAGGAAAAAAGCAAAGCGATAACCTAATGTATAATGTACTGTCAAGATTAAAAAGTAAATAACCTAATGTATAATGTATTGCAAAGATTAAAACATATTTATAGAGTTTGCAATCCTTACAGCCAGGTATAACATACTTGGGAAATGTAATATGTTTAGTAATGTGTCAGTGCCTACATGAAATGTTAAACAAGTTAAGTCAAGTAACCAACCATGCATTACTGTGTAGTCTAGCTTATAAACATCAGTTGAAGTTGTGGTATACCAAGATTAACAGTCACTGTTCTGCAGTGCTCATTGTGTGAAATATGCTGTAGATTGTACTCAGGTAATGACGAAGGTAAATGGGTTATTACGTAGAGGTCTGACACAGCTATGCGTGTTGTACATGCCAGACTTAAAGCAACAGTAATAAATAGATTATAAAGGATGCTGGTACTGTGATATGTACTGCTGCAAAATAAAAAGAGCTCACTAGTCTTGTAGTCACTGCATGTGTGTTCTAACGTAACACCAGTCAACTGTACAGAGGAAATGAATAAAGACTGCTGAAAAAACTGTCTGACAAATGTAGTGCAATACGTACAGTAAGTTGCAAGTCTGTGTTCTGGCCAGATTGTGCCATATAATAATATACATTCCACCCCCTCAAAGAACCGAGGTGTATGGGTAAAGTAGCTGATGTTATGGCCAGATATGCATGTGTATAAATGCCAGATTTAAAGGTACATTACTAAAGTTTAAAGCAGGATTGTGCATTGAGAAGTAATCTGTTCAAATAACTGGGTAGTATGGCTGTATTCACTGCATGAGTGTTCCAATCTGACACCAGTCAACTGTAAAACAGAAATGAATAAAGACTGCTGAAAAAGCTGCCTAATAAATGTAGTGCAATACCTACTGTAAGTTTCAAGTCTGTGTTTTGCTCAGTTTGCGTCATATAATGCTGTACAATCCACCCACTCAAAGATGAAGGTGTATGGGTAAGACAGTCGATGTTATGGCCAGATATTTATGTGTATAAATGCCAAATTCTAAGGTGCATTACTAATAAAACTGTAAAGCAGGATTTTGGATTCAGACGTAATCTGTTCAAATAACTGTGAAGTATGGCTGTATTCACTGTATTTGTGTTCCAATCCGACACCAGTGAACTGTAAAACAGAAATTAATAAAAACTTCAGAAAATATTGTCTGATATTTGTAATGCAATACCCACAGTAAACTTCAAGGCTCTGTTATGGCCATTTCTAGTCAAATAATGCTGTTTATTCCTCCCACTCCAGGAACAAGGTATATGGGCAAGATACCACAACTAATGGACATATATCCATATGTGTAAGTGCCCATTTTTCAGGAGCAGTATCAATAAAGTGTAAAGCAGGATTGTGCCTTGATAAATACTCTTTTCCAATAAGTGTGAAGTATTCCTGTATGCACTCCCATGTCTTTCATATTCTGACAGCCATCAACTGTTAAATTTAGTGCACATTTCCTTCAGTCACAGCTTGCGGGTTCTAATCCCATGGCAGCCAACTAAGAAATCATTGGCTGTCTACTTTAATAGTTTGCACGGACTTACCTGCCAATTGTCACAATTTTTCGGAATGTAATGACTAATGCTCCATATGTCTAATAGTTGATTACCAGATAAAATGACATTACTTGGAAGTACATGTATTGACAAATCCATTTACAGAACACCTTGTTAGTAATGTATGAGCACACTGTGTAAAACAATTCCCTGTAGTTGTGTACCTGTATTTGCTAGTGCTTGGCCAATACTGCCTCATGCTAACAGGTTGAGAGCTATGTACATGTAACATCATCTATACAAGAACTGGAGTCAATGTACACACAACTGACACTGCACACTTGTATAAGTATGTATTAGTAGTCTTTGCAGTAATATCAACTGCTAGGTCACCAATGGCATTTTTTCTCTCTCAGCCCACCCCTTAATTTCTCTGATTTATTATTATGAAATTTATTAATTGATTACTTTTATTTGTTATTATGGTTTGATATTGATATGTTCTTTTAAACAAACTGTTACATTACCCTTATGGGTTGTGTTATACTGGTTTGCTGTTAACATACGTACCATTATGTTATTTATTGTTGTGTTCCTCATAAAGACTAAAAGCTATAAAACTATAAAGGGTTGGAGGGTGGCCTAATGGTTAAGGTATTTGTGTTTCAAACACAAGATCAAGCATTTGAATCTCACAAGAGATAATTGGCTAGCTTAAAATGGCTCACAAGGACAATTAGCTTAGTCCAAATCTATGAACCTTTAATATGTATTTGGCTTAATCAGTATTATGTTAATTCTTACATTGGTTTGGTTATTACTTATCTTACCTTATGTTTATATCTAATTTACTACAGTGCGATAAGGAAGGCCAGTTCCATGCAATCCACCTACCTTGCCTCCACCGGCCATGGCACTGAGGCCCAGCACATCTGGGCCACAGCCTGGTGGTGCCCCCTGTGCTGCTCCTGTACTACCTGTGGCATCGGGTAGCTCCGCCACACAGGCTGAGGCTGGGCCACCCTGTGGAAGTGGACGTGGAGGTGGTGATTTTGTCACCTGTCGGGAACTGTCAGGTATGATGCATATGGTGGTTGTATGAACTTTCAGTGCACGTCTGCACTGGATGGAGGATGTGCTCACCATCCTGGTGGGCCAGCCTTACTCAACATGCTAGCCTCCACTACTGCCACCACAGGGACAGTGAAGGAGCAGTACTGACAGTCCCATGTGTGAGGACTTGAGTATGTGTGAGGACTTGAGTTGCACTGCTACCATGTGGATGCTCTTGGGACTGTGATTCCACAACACCCTCCCTGTCTATGGTGTTCACCACCCTCTTGTGTCACACACCAAACCTGTCTGCTGTCTTGTCTGTCTGCAAATGTTTCCTCACCTTCCCCCCTTATTTCCCCCAAATGTAACTATGCCCCATCCCCAACATTCCACTCTCACCTAAAAATAAAAAACATGGGCAGCTGTCCCACAAAAATTATCAACCCATACATAGCTCTCAATTTCACACACATGTCCACTGGACACAATTTGTTCCAATTGGCTTGAAAATGCAATTAGGCTGTCATCACCCCTTTCTGAGGGTGACAAACCAAATTCAGCTAAAAATTCTGTCACACTGAACAGTTGTTGCTGATAAAGAAATGGATAGCTATGGTTCTTTCCTACACCTGTCCTGCACATTCCTATCTGTCTTTCACTATGTTTTTCCCCCTGCTTGCACCCATTTTCACCACTGTCCTATCTCCCCATTTTTCTTTTCTTTAAAGATTTTATTGTGGGACGTGGGGGCAGGGTGCCATATCACTTTAATATGTTAAATAGCACTACATTGATACATGCTTTTGTAAAAATATTAATCACGTTCTAAATGTACACCTGCATTCTATTTTGAGCCCAGGCTGATCGCACCCACACAGCAGTGGCTCGAACTGCCAAGCCAAACACCTGGTAATTGACACAGGTGTTTGAAAACAGTAATGCTCAAGTTTTCATCATTAAACATGTTTAAGAGATGTTCCACATTGTGCCTCACCATGTAAACCAGCTGAAAGAATTATATAAAAATATTACTGTAATTAGTACTCCACTAGGGAAATACATCACTCTAAAGCCATACAACAGTGAACATAAGTAAGGTGTGTAATAGCAGATAACCATGCAAGTATATGTATAGCATGCAACAATACACTTGTAAAACATTAATGTAAAAATAAGATTTTAACTGGAACTCTAATAGAGAAATGTGTCATTCTAAAACCAAACAATCTGGAAAAATCCATAAATAAAACTGGGACAAAGGCTCAAAAATAGAGACAATTTTTCTGTAGTGCTCTTACAAACTTTGAAGGATAACAGACTAATAGGTATTGATTTAGCGTGAATGTTCTGAAGTACATTGTAGCACATGGAAGTCTGAAACTCAAATGTCTGCCATTATTTTCTGGCTTCAGCCTTTAATGTTTAACACTAATTTGCCAGAAAACTACAATGTAATGAAAAACAAGCATAGAATATGAGGGCAAAATCTGGACATTCTGTAAAAAATTGTATAGATGAAAGGTATGCATGTAAGTGCAGTGTGTAACAGCAGATAACTGTGGAATGATATCTACAACAAGGAGGCCTTATATCCAGTTCAATGGTTGCATTTCATAATTCATTATACTGCAAATCATCTGTTTTGGCTGCAATTAGCATTTCAGAAGCACAGACTGGTTAAGAGCCAATCAGCTGGTAATGACAACCATGTTAAAAAGGCAAACAGCTAGCTAGGGGAACCATTCTGTATGAGTTTATTCACACAGTAAATGCATTATCACAACCTTTACACATCTGCACATATCAACAGAGGAATATTGTACTCCATCAGGTATGTAAACGTTTTGTTTACAACGTGATGCATATGTGGTGTGAATATACTTAGAGGGAATGGGGATTACAGCATAAGCCTTTTTGAGAATAGTAATGATGACACGTCATTGATCTTCTGATTTGATACACCTACATAGGAAGTACAAGTACAACAAGGGTGGGATGTTGTTTGTCAATTTGACACATTGCTCTCCTGGGAGTGTCCCTTTATAGTGGTCATAATAGCACACGGCTATTTGTTTGGCACTATTATTTTGACATATTATGTGGGGTTTACTCCTAGGGGCCACACTACAATGGACTCCAGTGCTAGGTGTGTGATCATATAGCAGTATCTGTCATGGCACAAACAGGACTAAGTGACTATTGCTAGTATCTTACTTGCATCTACACCCTTAGCATGTTTGAACACTGCAAAATATGAAATGTGTGATCAAGTGGTGGATACTGCCACTGACCTGATGTCAATTCCTTCGGTAGGTGATGTTAATTCCATGGTATGTGATGTTAATTCCATCAGTTATCAGAGCAGGACATATGAGCATGTTCAACACTGTATGACTGACATGATAAATGTGGCATGCAGAAGAGCAGCAGCAGTGTCCAGGGATTGTGGTGTCACTAGTGTAGGGCATACAGCAGAACAACCACTCTCAGCCACTAGGAATTCTTGGTGAATCTAGGAACACACTACAGCTCCCAGACATCCATCACACCATGTGTTGTGGATGTGGGTGCCATAGTTTCCACACCAGAAGAGCATCCAGATAGGTTTAGTTTGATCAGCATTGGAATACTGTAGCATTCAGTGTGTCAGGGTGTACATAGTTTTACATGGGTGACAGGTGATTGTTTTTTGGGGGTGGAGGAATTTAACTGCAGTTTGAATCTTATTCTCAGATTTTGACTAACATAACAATTAACATAGTAGCTACTGTAAATGTGAGATAAATGGACACATTACACTGTTATAGAGCAACATGTGGTGGTGTTTATATTACCACTCCTTCAACTTTTCATAGGTCAGTCAGGAATCAGACAAGGCCATGGTCCTGCTCCTGGTAAGCACAACACTTTTTTGTTACAGATGTAGATTTATTGCAGTGAATTCCCTAAAGTGTCATCCCAGGCCTGCTGGCTGGATTGATGTATTGTCGGTATGATTGCCAACTGGACAGCTATTTTCTGACTGTACACACTTTAGAGTCATACCTATGCCTTGTAGGTGTGACCACACATATAGATGTGACAGTACTGTCAGGACATTGGAGATTGCCATATGTGTCAACTGTGCAGTGTGTTGACAAATGTCAACAGTGTACCTCATTGTTGCTGATGAGATTGTTGTTTAAATAGTTTTTATTTACATGTAACTACAGAAGTTTGTTAGAAAATAATGTCATCATGTCCTACTAGATGAGGGTGGGGATTATACAGGTCTGTAATAGTGGCAACAGTGTATACAGCTTAACATATGTTGCAACATAGTACTGTAGAGCATAATAGTGCAGGTATTAATGTACTGCGTTTCCCTGTTCTATCACAGGTGACCTGGGTGTTGGTCTGATGATGATGGCAGCCAAAGTGAGGCACAGGTGGAGGTTGCAGGGGCTGAATCTGTCCCAGAGGTTTACATCCCTTATCCGTCCTCATTATCATTGTACATAGTCTATATGCCTACACATACCCACTCCCCAGAGGCCAAAGATATCGGACAGTCAAAGGGTGGAGACATTGAATAGGAAAGTGTGGGAGCTATGGCTGCAGTAAGTATCAATACTGGCCATAGCCAAAGAGCTGGTGAGGTTCTACACAGGCAGATTGATAGGGGTGCTTGTAGGAGACCTGCTGTCCTTTCACTACCTGTTGCAGGTGCCTCATCACAGGTCACTCAGTGTATGTTTCTGGCCATCATGGAGGTGCAGGCATGTTCTGAAAAGAACTCCAGATGAATGCTCTGGGTTATGGATGCAGCATAGTCTGACATCCATGACTGCCTTCACCACATTACTGACACCTTGGATCAAATCACTGATGCAGTGAAAAGATGTTGGTCTGAGACAGATCGCACACTGTCAGTCTTGGAATGCAAATTGTCTGTGATGGAGCATCTGTTTGGAGTTGAGCATCAGACTCGTGGATGTAGGGCAGCACCTACATCTGCTGAGAGTTCATGTATCCATGAACAATCACATTCCTGTAGTGCCAGTACATGCACTGCTCCAGAGGGTAGTGTGCTGTCCACACCAAGACATGGCAGGCCATGGGCTCATGGTCCTGGGTGTTCCTGTGGAGGACATGGTCCCAACAGACAGCAGTCACTGTCAGGTAGTAGCATGGCTTCTGACCTTTGGCATGCAGGTGACAGTGTGACTCCTGGCAGAGCCAATTCCCATGTTTGGGAGCAGAGACAATGAACTGTCTGGCCTACCATGCACAGTTCAAAGCTGTCCAACACACACACACACACACACATATGGCTAGCACTGTGCTTGACTGTGTTCATGCACACACTCACACACCACTTTCACAATCAAGTCACCTACAGACACACACACACACACACACACACACACACACACACACACACACACACACAGCACATTTCCATGGCCCATCCTGCCAGATTCCCTTTCTGACTCACACACATGCTGTCAATCTATTGGGTCAGCCTAGACCTCCTGCACCCCCACACAACACCTTGTACAAGTGATAATACCTGTACCACATCCCTGTCATCCTCATCATCGATGCAGAGAAATAGAGCTATGTGTCTGATGCACAGGGTAACTGTATACATTACTGAGTATTTGTGTAATCCATTGTTGCCTTTGAGTTGCCACTTGTACTGCTCACTGACAGATACTGTATGCTGACATATGTAATAAGTAAACTGCATCACGTTTTTTTACCTTACTTTGTATGATGTCATAATGGCTGTATACTAACATGATGAAATGTGTCTCATAGACTTGTTTATGTTTCAGTTTCAGGAGTCACCTGTGAAAACACAGTGACAATAAACCCATAAATGTCACAGCACAGAAGAAGTATGTTTTCTGAAAGGTACAGCACTGTAGGTGCATGGCTCCATAGGTTCTTATGTGTATAACAGGCTAACAAGGACAATGGCTTCATTCAACCTACTCATGCATCCTTGATAAGTGACAGCATGGTTTCATGAGCTAACACATCTACAAGCTGTAATGATGGAGATAAACCATTTACAATTTTCCTGTGTCCATTACACACATTTTTCCTACACCAGTTATGATTGTCTTGTTCTGCATCCCATTGTGTGACTTGCTCATGATGTGCATTACAGAGGAAGTGTGCTGCACATGCATGTGGAGCCTGTTACATATAGGGTGTAGTGTATGGGTTACATACCTGTCTCTCCAGCGTGTACTATTTATACCACAGTGAAGGTGTAGGTGTGTAAAACAGCTAAGACATGTGTTAGTCATGTCTTGGATATGCAGGAGGTGCACAGTGGGATCTCACACCTCCCTGTATGGCAGCCATAGACCTTCCCTCGAAAGCATATAGGAGACAGACTACACATTTATGGCCCTGACACAGTCTACATAGGGCATGTTATCTACACTGTGTATTGGTTTACCATGGAACCTCTGTGGGTTTTACAGTTGTCAGATATGCCTGCGTAGTGGCATAGCAAAGGTGCCATTGCACTCAATGATGGGTGTGATGTGTGCCGAATACAGGATAACAATGACAGTCTGGGATTTACATGCTATTCCTTTCTTTATAGGTTGTACAAAATTGAATTAATACCCACATCTTAACAACCAGTGAGAGTTAAAGGCTAGACCAGTCTCTGTGTCCATAAGTCCCTGAGGAATGGCTCAACTGTGTACAGTGTGCGGACAATACTATATTTCCCAGGAGTGGATGACTTCCAAAAGGAGAGTATTGTGCATTCCTTGGCATTTACTCTTTGTCAGTGGCTCTGACAACAACTGAATGTATCAGCCCATCCTGTGTAACTGTTGGTTTTGTGTGGGATTCAATGTCGTGTCCTAATTTGCAAGCATCTGCAAATGTAGTCAGTCAGTGTCACCGACTGTGGCTGTGACTGCAGAGAAGGGGAATGACTAGCAGGGTACTCCATAAATGTTTTGTGAGGGTAGGCAACTGGTGACTGGCCTCATTGTAGTGGTGGTCTACCCAATGCTATCTTTTCAAATAATGACTATCAGACACTTGGTTATCCACCAGCTGTCATACTACTTTGTAAATAACCTACGCAGTTTTTCACTAATGCCTGATGACCTAATATTGTCAAATGCCTTGTCAGGTCATGGTAGGTAAATTGAGTCATATTCCTCTCATCCATTGCATAGTTTAACAGTCAATGAGGTCCGCCAGTTAGGCTAGGCAAGATCTGCACTTGAACAAAACAAACTGTGTTTGGTACATTGTCTGTAGGTGTACCACATTGTTACTGATCATTTCCATGACAACTCATGTCATGGCTTTAAATATCAGGTGACTGAGAGATCTGAGGACAGTGTGTGGCACTGTATGCTAGTTGTCCTCTGTGCAACTAACTATTGCAGGTACTTACATCATGTTCACCAGTAAAATAGTCATCCAAGGTGTATGTCTCGGTAGAGAGCACAGGCAAACAATGAAGGGAAATGTAATATCTATGCCCCGTGAAGGTAAGACAGGAGGTTTTACACAGGTATTCTGCAGTTGGACACTACTCAAGCAGTGTGTACTGAAAGAACACAATTACCTTGTGAAGAAGGTGGAAAGCAGGGGAGTCCCCTAAATTGCTGGTGCCTGGCTGCTACTAATGCTGCTCTCACCACAACCACTCTCTCCTGGGATACCATGCTCCAAAAAATTTTCTCTCAAAAGAAACAAAGCATTACTATGAAGCTTATAATTAGAAGCAGGACACAGCCTGGTAGTTCATCCACATACTTGTCCCATGTCATGCAAGGTTATGTAGGCTTCACATACTCTTTTCCAGGTAGATCCCATAATTAGCAATCTGAGCAATCAATTGACTTTTTCATGTATTATGCCTTCTGCTCTAGGGTTGGTGGTATTTTACTAGGGTACTGACCAGATGGTGATTGGGAACACAGCTGCAATGTCGCACTATAATGTGCAATGTCCAGTGACATGGAAGTCCAAGGTTGCTCAAACAAGCACCACAGTGGCAGTGATCCATATTATGTGGAAATGCTGCATATTAGGTGGCATAGTACATGGATTGCTCACTGTCTGGACAATTAATCTGGTTTTTGACATTAATAATACATGCTGGTGGGAGAAATTTGTCTAGCATACTTTCACAAACCTTTGAAACAGACTCTTGCCTAATGGTAAACAGAGCACCTCATTGGACCTAATCAGATGCCATCTGTTTGATTGGCTAGGTGGCTGTCATTTCACCACAGGGCTTCTGTCTGTGTCCCTCATGGACAGGAGCAGTATTTTCTGATAGCGTAAATAAGGAAAAAAACTTGGCTAAGATTGTAAGGTCTCTAGGGCTATTAGGCTACTAAAGTTCAAAGATCCTATGATTCCATAAGCTGATATAAAATGCCCTAACAGCCGCACACACAAACCTGGCTGCATTGTGGATAGCAACACTTCCCATTAATGTTTGCAGGGCACTACACAGCACATACACAGCCCAAGTTGGCTGCAAGTAGATTAGAATACCTACCTACCTATCTAATGGTACCACCCACTACACATCATAGTATGTAATTCATGAGCCACACCTCAAGTCTACTATTATCATCTCTTTAGGACATCTTATGCTTGATGACATCGGTAGGCCTTGTTTTGGTTAGGCATTTGGAGCCCACATCACCTGCTACAACAAAAATACTGCAAAACACTACCTCCTTCTAAGTTGATGAAGTGATCACATTTATGTCATATGGAAATATACACACCAAGTCACCTGAAGTGAGATTAGAACCCCTAATTATCTAGGTTTCCACATTACAGATCATAGTACTTACTGCATGTGCCGTGGTTAAAGTCAGAAATTGCAGTAGTTGCTGGTAGTCTTCACGTAGATAACATCAGCAGACCTTGTAGAAGATGGCAGTTTGGAGGCCAGCATCAACTTACAGAGCCAAAAAATATGGAACCATAGCTGCAAAACCCTATCTCTTTCTAAGTCACAGAGGTGATCATTTTTATATCATATGGAGATACACATACCAAATCA
The DNA here is from genome assembly GCF_019279795.1 of Protopterus annectens. Taxonomy (NCBI): domain Eukaryota; kingdom Metazoa; phylum Chordata; order Ceratodontiformes; family Protopteridae; genus Protopterus; species Protopterus annectens. Next base: position 596,554,243 of record NC_056732.1, read on the forward strand.
CCTGGTGTGAGATTAGAACCCCTACCTATCTAATCTTACTCATTGTAGATCACAGTATTTATCACATTGCCACTGCTTAAGCCTGACATCACAATGGCAGCAGGTAGTCTTCAGGTAGATGGCATCAGCAGGGCTTGTAGAAGATGGCAGTTTAGAATGTGCCCTGTCCATGCATGCGTAGAGAACATTATACATTACACCACCTGTTCACCTGTTGCTGTATGTTTGTTGACATCCAGCAGACACACGGGTCTGTAGGTATGTGCATTATATACTGTTGAGCTCTTACTTATGATCCTTTGAGCAAAATTATAGATGTGCCATACTGCAGCTTTATTCACCATTATTAGGGTATGTGCGTGTGTATATATATATATATATATATATATATATATATATATATATATATATATATTGTGTGTGTGTGTGTGTGTGTGTGTGTGTGTGTGTGTGTGTGTGTGTGTGTGTGTTTTATGTAGAAATATGGGGATAGACTGTCATACCTCTCAACTGTACAGATTTTCTCAGAATGTCGAGATTTTTGGCTCATATTTTTGGTTAGTTTCTCATACAGTTGTGGTTTTCTGTCAAATCACTGTCAAATCATAGAGGGTTGACGTCAGAAAATAATGAAAGCCATTTGAGTTTCAGACTTCACACCCTTCAAAAAATTCATATTAATGCAAAACCTGTTGTTCTATCAAGTTTATAAGTTTGTAAGAGCAATCTTTAAAAAGTGTACCTATTTTTGTCCCTTTGCCCCCCCCCGTATTATTTATTGCTTTTTCCAGATTTCTTGCTATAACAAGTTGACAGGTATGACTGAGATATATGTTTTTACAGCTATATCTATATATCGAGATATAATATCTATATATCTATATATCTATATCTATCTATATATATGTATATATATATATATATATATCTATATATCTATATATCTATATCTATCTATATATATGTATATATATATATATATATATATTTGGGAGAGACAGATAGTGACAGACAGATATGTATGCATATATGTATGTATGTATAGACATATCTATATATAACAAGTCATTTTGAGCAAGGCGCAACAGAATTGCACTCTGTTTAACTAAGTGTATGAGCATATCCAGTGGGATTATCACTACCTGTAAACCTACTTGTAAACCAGCTCCAGCTCACACCTACCTGTACTCCAGTCCGGGATTTTGTGTGTCACAGATAATGACATCTGTCCCTGTTTTTGCAGTACTCCTCTTTACTCAAATTGTCCACAGCATTCTTCCAGCTGTCTGATGTAATTAAAATGTGACAGAGGTTAATAATGTTACCCCACACACAGACTGACAGTCTGTAAAAGAACAGTATAGTAATACCTCACATATAAAATGTACAGATACTATTAGATTAGAAACCTCAACACCATCACACATGCTGACTTCCTTAATTCATTGAGCCACAGAGGCTGCCTGACAGAAACAGATCATTCATCACACAATCAGTAGCATAAATATGTGTATTGTTATTCATGTGTTAAGTGAGACATACAATGTATGATCAACTTCTATGTTACTGCCCTGAGACTGTCTGTACTGCTGATGCACTATTGATGAGTTACTGTTGAAGCAGTTATATGGGAACACTGCTGTATAGGGGGTGGGGGTACAACACCCCATGTTCTGCTGGGTTGCACAGTTGTCCAAATATCATGTACCCCACTGTCTAACATCTCCCTTGACTGCTGTACTGTATATTCTGTGCACAAGGCATAGCAAATATTAAAGGGTGCATGATAGTGGGATGGGTATCTCTAGTACCATGTGGATGTTACTTCTGTCCAAATAGCCCACTATATTTACTTGCATAAATGTAACAGATCTATACATACAATGCCATATCATAATAATCCTTACAAGTACTGAATAGGTTAGACACTTACCTTGAAAATGCAGCAATTGACAGAACTGTAGAGTTCAGGGCTGACTCTGTCTGATGCAAGCAGCACACAGTCAATACATGGATAGGTACAGGTCGTGTGGGTTTCCTAGCATCAATTTTAATTACTGTATGTGAGTAGGAGTAAGGTTTTAGTTCCCTAGATTGTCAGTGAATGTGCTATATGTTGTATCTTAGCCAAAGACAGGGCATACTGAGCAAACCTACATCTGCCTACGGGGACATCAGCAGGGGGTTCCTCCTCCAAGTCCTCCAGTGATTATGGTCATGGTGAGACACTGGTGGGGGCTGTATATCCCTTCCCTTTGCTGATCCTGCTGCAGCTGTTTCCGCAGGATCAGATTATGTAGCATAACACATACTGTGAATATATGTGCACATGTAGGTGGATAGTACTGCATGGGTCCACCACATATATCTAGGCACTGGAACCATGACTTCAGAAGCCCAAACACACACTCTATGATCTTCCTAGCTTGTGTGTGTGCTTCATTATGGCATTCTTCCATGGGTGTCTGTGCATTTCTGATGAGTGTCATCATCCACAGTTCCAGGACATAGCTAGCAACCTCCCAGTAAATGGCCCCATGGGATGTCCCCCCTAGCAAACATCTGGTACAGCTGTGATGTGCCTCGGATATGGGAGTCATGATAACTTCCAGCACTGCCAGCACACACATTCAGTATAATTCCCTGGGAATTGCACATGATCTGGCAGTTGAAGGAGTAGTACCCCTTGTGGTTAACATGGACTCTACCCTGCTCAACAGGTGGTGCCTTGTTGTGTACATGAGTGTAATCTATGGCATCCAGTACTTCAGAGTAATGTGCTACACAGTAGAACTGCTGCATTTTGCTAGCCCTTGCCTCGAGGGAGAGGGGAAAAAATATGTGCTCACTGGCATATGGTAGCATAGCATCCAGGAACTGTTGGAGTAGCCTGGATGCAGATGCCTGTGAGAATCCCACCATGTCCCCAGTTAGTCTTTGGGAGGTATCTGTGGTTATATTCCTATGGACTACACATACCTTTGTTTCCACTGGGATAGTTTCCCCTCTGTTGTCTCTGGGTCTGAGTTGAGGGTGGCAGAGCTCAATGAGTTCTTGTAGTATGTCCCTGTCTACCCTGTAGCACTCTACCATCTCCATCTCATGTAGCTCCTTGAAAGTTACCATGGGCCTGAACACTCCTCTTCTTCTCTGCCTAGGCCTACTGTCAGCAGCCAGAACACCACGACTAGCACGTACAGCATGCACGGCCAAACCAATAGTAAAAAACACAAACGGACAGCATAAATAGTCCAACGCTTTATTGGAAGATGTAATGGAACATAAAAATGCCCCAACAATAAATCCAACCTTCAGACCGGTTTCGGCAGAGTGCCTTCTTCAGTGAATAATAAAATATGCCCAGAATCAAGCAACATGCATATTTATAGCCTAAGTCAGCCATAATTCACCAATGGTATGATCCAACCCCTATCTATCTAATAAATATTCATGAGAACTGAAAACCATATTGTAATTGCCCATCAGTAATGAACACAATATGTATTCAATGATATGAACAATTGTAAATACATATACCATAAATATATATATTAATTATAACAGAAAAACTAATGAAAGTGAGCACAACATGATGTAACATAACCATACATCCATGGGCCAAATTCACTCTGCCGAAACCGGTCAGCATTGGACTATTTATGCTGGCCGTTTGTGTTTTTTACTATTGGTTTGGCCATGCTTGCTGTACGTGCGAGTCATGGTCTTCTGGTTGCTCTGTTGGTTCTCGCTGTTGGCGTCTTAGTCTTCGCTATCGGTAGGAGAGGACTCCTTACTTGGATTGTTCAAGTTACTTCATCAGTTGGTTTGCTGTGGATGATTCAACCCTTCATTTTCGTTTTGGATATATTGGACTTTTGGTTTTTCATGAATGGTTATATCGTGAATGATTTCACTACTATGGAGAGCTGATAGTAGCGTTTTCAGGTACTGGTGTTATGATTACACGTGGTGACATATTTTCTCTTGGGCTGAATTTCTATTTAACAGAAAACGTATTTGGTAACTGAAAATCATTTTTGGAACATTTTTTGGCTTAATTTGAATCGTGGACAGTAATTTTTGAGAGTCGCTAAGGATTTCTAATACCTACGTTCATATGGGCCTATATTTACTGTCGTTGGAAAACTAACTACGCATATACTGGAGCCATCTTCTGTTTGGGGACTGTGACGTTATTGGTGAACTGCATATTATATATGAACATTTAAAGAGTTATCTGTATGTGAATTGACCTTTTTGGGTATACATAAGATTGTGGACAACATTTAAAGTAGGTCGGAAGGAATTTTTATATATATATAACCGACAGATGTATATCTGAGTTGGTTTGCAGGTTTTTTATTATTACTAATGAATCACCTTTTTTGAATTTATGTGCAACTAAGAGTCAATACATGTTGTTTGTACTAATTTAAATGTAATGTCAGTTTACCATTTTTTACTGTTTAGTTTGCCATTCTGTATGGTTCACTATTTGAACTTGGTTCTTTAAAAAAACGATGAAGAGTCTGCTTTACACCACATCTTTCTTATTGCTGAATGTTTGAGTATTATATGTTCGTGGTTATTGAATTTAACTTGAAGGATTTTATTCCGTATATTGGGCTCATCACCATTATGGTTTATGGAATTATATGATCAGTCTAAATTGGGCATTTGCATTTTGCTTATATGTCCTGTTTGATTTAGCTTCAGGCTATGTCATTACATATTTGAATGTGGCTTATAGTTCTCCTTTTGGCGTCCTGATTTCCACTTAATCAGATCAGGAATAGCCAAAACTGATATAAAAATATACACAATTGAACATACAGGGGTATATATGAATATTGGTTACAACAGCTACATGTTGGCTAATGGGATTACTGATTTTTAAAATTGTTCTTCCTTTCCATGATTATTTTTTAGTTCCTTTTCAATAGGTTCAATTATTGATACAATATGGTATGGTAATACATATCAGTTGTCAGTCTGGCTAATTGTTATAATTTATCAAGGATTCTGGCCTTTTGGTGAATATACCATTATATATATATATACTTTAGGGCTCACTAATACTAAGTTTAAACCTGAATATATAGTGTAAGGATATATGTCTTTATGATTAGATGTTGGCAACAGGTATTATTAAACTAAGATTATAGATTAAATCTGGGCCTTTTTCTTGCCCTCCCCACTAAAACGGATACTCACTCACATCTTTCGTTGATATTTTCATCTTGGTTACTATTTTTCGGTTGAAAAGAAGATTTTTTTGGGAGATATAGATTCTTTGGACAATTTTGTATACCCTTATTTCATAATATGGATTTGGATAATATTTTGGAGGGGTTGTGTGCTGATCGGGAGGATATCAGGGTGTTTGGACTGGATTCTATCCCAAGCAGAAACTCCAGTCAGCAAAATATTAATATGCAGCGTTTCTAAATTTGGAAAAGGGCCTTAAAGGGCTACGAGCTAATATTTGGCATTTTAGGTTATTTAAGGCATATTTACATAAAAATTTGGTTCCTAGAGGTCTTCGTATAAGACTTCGACCGATGGTCAGCAGATCTGAACAGAGGTTGACTGATGAATGGAATCAAGCGGTACAAGATGGTTCTATGACCTTTGTCAAGATATTGATTTCCTATTATGAGAGGGTTATTGATAATAATATATTGGAAGTCAGGAATTTAAGTGCTGAATGCAAAAAATGTAAGTCTTCTACTAGCTATGAAAACTTGATAACTAAATTGTCCAAAGAATTAACAACATATGATAAGGTAACCAAGGATAGAAAGGTTAAAAAATTCAACCGGGATGTTATGGACTATAGTAGAGGACGACCATTTGAAATACAAAGATCAGTGAGATTCAAAGATTCTAGTCCAGGTATGAGCAAGGGTGGGACAAGAAAAAGGCCCAGGTCTATTTTAAAACATAATGACAAATCCTACACTAGCACTTCAGGGGATGAGTCCTCTCTTACCGATAGCGAAGGTATACCATCAGTGGAATCACCTGACAAGAAAAGAACCAATGTTACAAACCCTTTAGAAGGGGTAGAAAATATAGAGGGGGGCAGAAACATACCAACCGGTATAGGTACAGAATCAATGGAGGGTTTGATTCAAATTCTGTTGAAACAGTAGAAACCAAGTGTAATAATGTTCTTAATCTTTCTCACACTGTGTTAACTGAGGATCAACAAAGACTTTTAAATAAAGCATTGGGATTTGTACCCAGCTTTTTTTGTGATCAATATCAAACTGCACTAGATGTGTTGGATTTTTTCCGCTGCCTCAACTTAAAGATATTTTTTTCAGATCAAAATACAGCCAATGTTGATAGATCTACTAAGTTTAGATTTCATAAATCAACATTTCAGCCACCTATGAATAAATATGTAGCTACTTTTCAACAAGCTGTATTAAGGGATTTACACTTTCCACCTTTTGAATCCCAGATTCTGCAGGAAAATATTGATTCTGCTGAAAGGAAAGCTCTGATGGAATTAAAATAAAATAACAATATTGTTATACTTCAAGCGGATAAGGGTGGGGCTGTTGTCATTTTGGATATGGATTACTATATTCCGGAAGGTCTTTGTCAGTTATCTGACACTAGATGTTACATGTTTATGTGTATAGATCCCACACCAAAATTTAAGAAGGAAATAGATGCTTTTCTTAACACAGCAGTTGAAGAGGGCATTATCTCCCGTAGCACAGCTCAGCATTTAACAGTAACAGATCCCTCTAAACAAATATTATACCTGCTCCCCAAAATACATAAATCTCTTACTACACCACCAGGTAGACCGATTGTTTCAGGTCAAGGTTCACTTACTGAACCGTTATCGGTATTTCTAACTCAACAACTTAAACCTTTACTTAAATATGTGAGAGCAAGAATTCAAGACACCACACAATTTTTACAAATTATACAGGACACACAAATTGAATCGGATTGGATAATGTGTACACTTGATGTCAGGTCTCTTTATACCAGTATACCACATTGGGCCGGTCTGCAAGCTTTACAGTTTTGGTTAGAGAAAGCGGATTTATACCCACCAGGTTTTAATACACTTATCATCTGTATGTCTGAACATGTACTCAACAAAAACATTTTTTATTTCCAAGGGGAATGTTACTGGCAACTCCAAGGGACGGCCATGGGTGCATCATTTGCACCCATTTATGCAGACTTATTTATGGCCTACTTGGAGGGATGCCTTATTTATAACCCATTACACAATATTTACATGGTTGAAATTGATATTTGGCGCAGGTATTTGGACGACTGCTGGATGGTGTGGCGTGCAGATTTAGGGTATTTACAGGAATTTATGGAATATCTTAACAGTAACATATGGGGAATTGAGCTTACGGTTACATCTAATTTGGATCATATTGACTTCCTGGATGTTACTGTATATAGAAACACTGACAATACTCTTGGTACCAAAATTCACCATAAATACCCCCAATACAATACGTTACTTCATGCATCTAGCATGCATCCACGCCACACCATCCGGAATATTCCCAAATCTCAATTTCTGAGGATAAAACATATTAGTTCCTCTGTAACGGATTATGAGGATGCCAAAATTGATTTAACTAACAGATTCTTAGAAAGGGGATATCGCCCTTTTGACATTGTATCTGCCAGTACTTGGTCAGGACAACAGCAGAGAAATCGATTACTTGAATACAGGGATCACTCACCTACTTCGCAGGATTCCACTTTGAGATTTGTTACCACATTTGGCAGAAATCATCAGGTTATCAGGAATATCTTGAATGACAATTGGAATATTCTATTGGCCAATGATTATTTACGGGAGATTTTGGGTTGCAAATGTCAATTTTCCTATAGAAGGGGTAGAATTTTGGGCTCTCTATTTTCCCATTATATGCATCAGAAAAGTGGAGGGGCAAAATACAATCAATTAACCATTATGGGGGATGAGCTTCTGGGAACTTTTCCATGTGGACACTGTATATCCTGTAATCAGGTAAATAAAATCAAACAATTTACTAGTGCCAATACCAGTAAAGTTTATGATTTGAGAATTTTTGGTAACTGTTCAAGTAGTTGGGTGATATACCTGGCCACATGCCAGTGCTCAACTTTTTATGTGGGCAAAACATCGCGTTCCCTTCGTATTAGAATAGGAGAACATCGGAGTGACATACGGAACAAAAAGCCAACAAATGCACTTTTCCAGCATCCTTCAGCTAAGTTTATGTTTACTGTCATTGACAGGATTATAGGGGATAGGAGCCATCAACAAGGATGGCAAAACACACTCAGTTTTAAAGAAAAATATTGGATTATCCATCTTGGAGCCTTGTTTCTCCCTGGTCTGAATAACCATTTATGATGAATGTAATACCATTTAGCTTTTGTTCTATAGATACAATGCTATAGTAAGCTCCATTGTATTATGTCTTAATTATATTAGACAAATTTTCATATATTTTTTGGACTAACAATAATTTTTACATTAATATATTTTGTTTTATATATATATATATATATATATATATATATATATATGTATATATACATATTTTTCGAGCCTTTTATATATAGGTCAATTTTGTCTGCATCCAGTTGATGAGTACCCCATTGAATTTGGCCCATGGATGTATGGTTATGTTACATCATGCTGTGCTCACTTTCATTAGTTTTTCTGTTATAATTAATATATATTTATGGTATATGTATTTACAATTGTTCATATCATTGAATACATATTGTGTTCATTACTGATGGGCAATTACAATATGGTTTTCAGTTCTCATGAATATTTATTAGATAGATAGGGGTTGGATCATGCCATTGGTGAATTATGGCTGCCTTAGGCTATAAATATGTATGTTGCTTGATTCTGGGCATATTTTATTATTCACTGAAGAAGGCACTCTGCCGAAACCAGTCTGAAGGTTGGATTTATTGTTGGGGTATTTTTATGTTCCATTACATCTTCCAATAAAGCGTTGGACTATTTATGCTGGCCGTTTGTGTTTTCTACTGTCAGCATCACCAGCAGCATTGACTTCAGCATCTAGCAAACACAGATGTAGCAGACTTGCCGCAGCCTCTATAATTATCTCAGTTAAAATGCCCAAGTCTGTACTTCAATGGTCCAGAATATTGGGGGAAAAATCAGAATGTAGGGTGAATGCATACTTTATACAGGTCTGCTGTAAGTCCAGAATGTGTGACTGGCTAACTATGATGCATTTCACCTACCTACAATATAATTAACATAATTTATTGGCCCTATTTTAGTGAGTGATGTGGCATGCTGTGCAGACATGCGCACCTGAGCTTAAAAGAAACTAGTGGTGACAGGGCACACCCACCCTGATGTCAGCCACATCCTGTGTAAACATCAACATGGTCTAAGAGCCTACACAAAAGGGATATGATGACATGATTACTCCTTTTGGCTTTTCAAGAAATCCACCTAATTTGCATACATATCCATGCTGACAGCCTGGAAACTACATACTTCATAGCCCTATGACCATAGCAACAGCAGCAATGCACCATTGTACGGATTCGATGCAAGTTCCTATAATACATTTCTGTCAAATATTATAAAATCCTTTTTTTTTTCCTCTATTTTTTTTTTATTTTGCTATTAGGCATGTTTGCATACTGTGGCGCGTAGTGCAAACATGCTGAGATTATTAAAAAAAATATTAACTTAAATTATTCTCTTCGTCTTTCTGACATCAGCAAAAATAGTTTTGCTCATATGTGTATGTAGTATAACATTTTCAGGGGATTTATATCCACATTTCTGCAGTTTTGCATCTCCTTTTGCCTGTCTAGACTCCTGTACACAAAATTTTTCTGAGTACACTATGGACACTGACACAGTCTGAACAGAAGCCTTTCTGCATGTTGGATCGCTCAACCTGACTCATTTCCATGAGATTCACCTGCTTATTAGGTGATTTGCATGCCTCAGAATTTTCCCTGTTTGTGTCTGCTTGCTCCACACTCCTTACTGAATCTAAAAATGTTCACGACCATAGGAAAAAAAAAAAAGCCTTTTTGAATTCCAACCATTGCCTGTTAAACAAAGCAGTGTAGTGTCTAAATAATGCTCAAAATATTTTTTAGCCAACATGTGTTGTTTCTAATACATAGAATGCCTCATAAGAACAACATTTCATAAGGTATACCACTGCTTTACTGTTACAATCAAATTACCCAAGCAATGAATTGCATGTTCAGAATTGCCTACATTAATGCTATTAACTGAAATGAATCTAAATGTTTACATCTTCCACATTTATGCAGTTGTAGGCAGCGTTCTAAGTCTACAAACTGCAGCAAAACTTAACTTTTACATGTTGGATGCAATGTGTTCTATCAGAGGAACTCAAAGTAATGAGAGTTTTCATTTCTTGTTTTTGAATAAATGAGCTTCTTGTCAGAGCAGTCACTTTAACACTGGAGGAAGACTTTCATTTTTCCTTCCTTTTCATGATCATAGTTATTATGTAACAACTACATGGCAGTTAAACAATTTAGTTATTCAGCCTTAGTGTGGGTGGTGTTGGGGATGATTTCTTTTTAAAATGATGTGTCCATCTGTTAATGTTGGGAATTGTAACTCCCCCTCTGAAAAGGGAATGTTTTAGATGGCGGTTAAATAAACTGAAGCTGATGGTATATGTTTTTAAGAGTGCATAGTGGTATGGCCTTTTCTGGGGATTGGAGTCTCATTTCTACAGGAAGGAGACA
>NC_056732.1:596570021-596590021 GCF_019279795.1 Protopterus annectens
GACTACTTACAGCAACATATGAGTGATGACACTGTATTAACACACTACCTTAGGAATGACAACTTTCATGCAAGTATTTCTCTGGGTGTCAGGTTTACCTGTGGAGGCAGGTAAAGCACATTACACTTGTGAGTTGTACGAGTGTATAAGGCCATATGCAGAAATTGATGATTTCACTGAAAATGCAAAATTCATCCACAGTTTGTGCAGGTTTGGAGGTTACTATACTATAAATTACATACAGTGACCAAAACCATCATCGTGGGTATTTGGGGAGTATACTGCCTCCCATTTTAAAGAGTCTTACTATTTTTATGTTTATGGTCTGGATTTTTAATTGAAGGATCCATTGCTGTAGATGGATGACGTTACTGACTGCTACAAACCTGTGCCTTCACAGCTAAATATAATTCTTTGCTTGAGCATGTGATGAAATATGTGAACAGGAATGTATTCCATTGTATCATTTGTCAGACCATAGGCAACCAGAGTGTATCATCATGAATATCTCATGTGATCCTTCTGGGAGAAGCAATACATGCACATAACCACATGTCCTAGCAAAAGAAGGAGGTGATTAACCTTTATGCTGCACTTTAACTTTACTTAATGTTCTACCATTCCTCCATGATTTGCTCCCATATTCTCCAGCAGCAAAATGTGAGCCTTAATGAATGTGCGTTCCTGCTCCATCAACCATTCACTTAATTTTGCAGTCCATTCAAAGTGTCTACAATGCACTTCTGGAAGACATACCTTCCCCATCTTCTCTAGCCTCATGTGAGAATAACTCCAGCCCTTCTTTTCTCTGGTTATGTCCTTCTTTTCCATCATGCACATCCTCCTGGTAGGCTTCATCTGGACTCATTCAAGCAGCATGATAACTTTCACATTAGATGGTAGTCAGAAGGAGTGCAGTTATAATTTGTGGCATGTATTGAAGGCATATCCTTTTTGTTTGGTGGAGGTGGAGTCTACCTCCTGTGACAATCTACCCCAGAATTTTGTTAACTGCTGGTACAGCTTTCTCATTCTGCTCCTTGTATTCAAGTACAGGCGTGATCATGTACTCCTAGATCTACTGCCATCTGTTTTATTCTTTTCAAATGATACTTCACACTTGAGTTGTTGTAGACCTAATTTAACACTTTGAAACTGTCTTTTCTGAACTTCAACTGCCATGGGCCTTTCTACTTTATCTTTTCTTCCTTAATTCTTTTCTTCTATATTTTGTTTTTATACGTATACTTGTAGAAGCAGTAAATATGTTAGTTTTCTTCTCAGCCTATCAGATGTGCCAGAAATGACCACACTAAAAGGACCAACCAGATCAGTACACCACATTCACTTTTTATTCATGTCATTATACAGTGGACTGCTACTATTTCTATTGTACCCTTCAACGATATAGCAATCATTTATTTCTGTCTTAGTTATACTGTCATCCTCTGTTGTTTTTCCCAACAGCCACCAGTGGTAGACAGAGTAGAATACCTTCCCCAGGATTTAATAAAATCTGTGTAGGTACCATGTAAAGCCTACACAGAATGTATCATGCATATTAATGATGGTGCACTGTCAAGGGAAGAGCATAGGAACAAGGATACTGCATGTATGTAGGGAGAAGTGTAGAGGCTGACCTGTGCTTGTAGCTGCCTGGCCAGATGTTATGTACATGGTGAGGCTCCCTGTAAAGCTCCCCACTACTGTTGAAATGTTGTAAAATGTTTTAAATGTGGAATATTTTATTTTCATGGAACATTTTTTTTTTAATTGCTGTATGTTTGCACACCACATCATGGAGTGCAGCAATGCCAAGCTGTGCTTATATATAGACAGCTGACACCTGTTACACATCTAAAAATAAAAAGCAGATGTAATTAATTATTGTAATTATTTTTTTTTCAATTGCCAAGTGCGCAGCACAGAGCACAGCAGAGCCTAGAGGTACATATATATACATAGCCGACAACTGCCAAACATTTAAAAATATTATTTATTTCTAGGTCTGTTTAAGCCCAGTAGTATGTGTGAAGGTGTACTAGCTTTCATAATATCCAAGTAGCTAAATGGTTAAAGTTACTGCCTAATATGTAGTTGGTCCTGGGTTCAAGTCCATAACACTCATTACATGTTTGTAATGTAATGTAATGCACTTTTTAGTTTAATTTAAACACAAAATTGTTATATTTGGTAGTGCTGCTCAGTGCTAATCACTGCTTAAACATGCTAATGGTTACTACTGTTTGTGGATTCTAAGCTTGGCTAAAACCATGGTTATGCGAGTGTACGTGCTGCTCAGCTCTGCTTAGCTGGTTTGATCAATGTTAAGCAAAATAGCACTTTTTTCAGTGTTGCTCAATGACATGTAAGGGTGGAAAAACAACCTATATTAAGGCAAATAGGTAAGGATTTTGCACCATTCCTTGGAGTCTTATCATCTGTTGATATGGCAGGCACTGCTGGTCCAGGGTCTTTGGTGAGCTCCTGATAAAGAATTATGAAGCCATGCTGATGCAAGGTGGTTTCCAGGGCTCAGAATGTAAGGTGGACACCTGGAACCAGTTGGCCAGGGAACTCACCAGTGCTACTGGTATCTCTTGGACTGGTGAGCAGTGCCACCACCATTATGATGACCTGAAGAGGAGAAAGAGGAGAACCTTTGAAATCTGGGTCCAAGAGAAAAGAGCTGGGCATGCCCTATAAATATGTAAGTATGTATTCCATTGTTTTACTGAAATGGAAGCTGAATGTCTGCAAAATTGGTAGGCATAATTGTGTGTTTCTCTTCCAACAGCTGCAGCTGACAGGGCACACAGTGTTGGGTCTCATACTGGGCACCTCAGATTTGTTATGCTAATTGTAGTGCAATAAGCAAGAGTAAAGCATTTACTGCAATAAAGTATACACTATAAAAAGTGTAGTGCAATAAATGGGCAAGTAGAACTGCAGTGCAATAAATGGGCAGTTAGAGATGTAGTGCAATAAATGAACAATAACAAATGTATTGCAATAAACAATAAACAATACCTATAACAGTAAGAAAAATGGTATACCACAGGATTGTGTTGTCATAACCATTGCAGTAGAGCTGTATGCATTGCTTGTCTATGGTAAGGTTGCTGAAGTCAAGTGCAACATTGTAATAGCTGTAGAATGCAAAACTAATATCACTCACATATTGCTCTCTGTTCCTCCTACTCCAGATAATAAAAGTATATGTGTGAGGTAGCCCACGCTCTGGGAAGATATTGTGTGTGGACTTCAAAGTATTTTACCAGCAATACCAATAAAGTGTTAGGCAGCATTGTTGATTCCTAAATAAATATGTCTTAATATATGCAATATGGCTGTATTCCATGCATGTGTATTCTACTGTCAATGCAGTCAGGTATAACATTGCAATAGTTCTAGAATGCAAAATGAATGTCCTGTAACATGTATAGCTCAACTCATGGTATGGTTCAAAGCTGTATGCAGGCCAGTCTCAGTCACATAATGCTCTCATTTTCTCCCACTCCAGGAACAAAAAGCATATGTTTGAGGTAGCTGATGTTATGAGCAGATATTGTGTTTAGATTTCACAGGTACTTATCAGCAATACCAATAGAGTGTTAAGCAGCCTTGTTGATTCCTAAATATATCTGTCTAAATATTGCCAGTATAGTTGAATTCCTTACACATCTGTACTAAGTTGCTGCAGTAAATTTTTACATTATTTGCAGATGTCCCCTGCAGTCACAGCTATTGGGTTCTATTCCCATGCCTGCCAACTAAGTCATGACAGCTGTCTAGTTTATGTACTGTACACAAACATGCCTCTCAAGTGCCACAACATCTCATAATGTAATTAAAACTGCCTAATCTGTCTGTCACAGGAGCACCAGGAAAAATTATTACCTCGAAGCAATGTATTACCAAATCCACTTACAGAACACCTTGGTAGTTATATAATTTCCCATTATGTGAAATTGTTTTGTGTAGTTGTGTATGTGTATTTGTTATTGCTAGGCCCATACTGACCCATGTTAGCCTGAGAGGTATGTATGTGCTACATCAGCTGTAGGAGAATTGTAGTCATTGTAGTCAAGACTGACAGTACACATCTGTAGAGTATTTATTATCAGTGTTTTTAGGAATATAATATACATTGTCAGTAATGGAATGTTTTTCTGTCTCTCCCCACCACTTATCTTCATTTATTTATCATTGTTATTTATTATTATTGTTTAATATTAACATATTTTGTTTAATTATATTTTGGTAAAATGTGATTTGTTATTGTTATGCATTATTATGATTCAATATTTACATATGTTTTGTTAAACTAACTGTTTTGTTGGCATTATTGTTTAATTCTTACCAGCATACTGTTAACATACTACTGTTATGTTACTTAATCTTATTTTACACATAATATACATTAAAATATATTTGGAATAATAACTATGATGTTCCATTCTGTTAATACTAACAATGGTTTGGTTATTATTAAACTTAACTTATTGCTATACCTCATTTATCACAGCTCGTCAAGGTGTTCCGGCTGAACCACCTCCCTTGCCCCCTTCAGGCATGGCACGAGGTCCCAGCACATCTGTGTCCCAGACAGGTGGTGCCCCCTCTGCTGCCCCTACACTACTTGCAGCATCAGGTAGTACTGTCTCAGAGAACGGGGCTGTGTCCCCTTCTGGAAGTAGTGTTTGAGGGGGAATTGTCACCTGGGTTGAGATGCTGGTTTTGGTGTTCAGGATAGTCTACCATGGATTTGACTGCCACACGCACCAGATTGAGGACATGCTGGCCACCCTGATGAGGTAGCCTCTCCCTGGTGCCCACTTCAACAACTGTCACCCCCAGGGCAGTGAAGGAGCAGTGCTGACAGTACCATAGGTGGGTTTTGAGTCACGCTGCTGCTATGTGGAAGCACATGGGAGTTAGATTCCACAACACTCTCCCTATCCAAGGTATTCACCCCCTTGTTTGTCACACACCACCCCTGTCTGCTGTCTTGTCTTTTTTGTCTGTCTGCAAATGCATCCTCACCTACTCAACCTATCTCCCCCACACACATATCTATGTGCCTTCCCCAACATTCCACTCTCACCTTAAAAAAAGCAAATGGGCACCTGTCCCCCCTCCAAAAAAATGTCATCCATACATAGCTCTCCATTTCACACGCCTGTCCACTGGACACACGTAATTTGGTCCAATTGGCTTGACAACGCAGTTATGTTGTTCTCACCCCTCTTTCTGGGGTTGAGTGTTCAAAGTCGTGTAAAAATTCTGTCAAAGTGCACATTTGTTGCTGTACAAGAAATGGATAGCAATGGTTATTTCCTACAACCAACCTGCACATCCCTAGATGCCTATCACTATTTTCCCCTTGCTTGCACTCCATTTCACCACTTTCCTTCCTTGCCATTTTTCTTTTCTTTATAATTTTTGCACTATGCAGTGCAATGTGTGTCATGCAGCTTTGCTTAGCTCAGCTAAATAGAACTATATTGACTGTATGTGTTTTTAAAATTATAGTACACACTTACAATATAACCACCTGTCCCATACTTTGTCCCCAAGACTATTGCACCTGCAGATTACTGCATTAACCTGTCACACCATACAACTCTTAATTAAAATAGGTGGTTTAAACAAAACATAGTAATTGCCAGTTACAGTCATTAAGCATGTTTCATTGGAGCTGCACATCATGCCACACCACGCAAACTTGATTAAAAAGTAATGAAAAAAATTGGACTCTGGTGCAATAGCGCACTTCTAGAAATCCAAAGATATAATAATGGATGTAAGTGAGGCTTGTGATAGCAGGTAAATGTGCCTTTTATCAGCAACATGTAGACAGACACCTGCTGAAGCATTAGTGGCAAAATACAGGTTCAGCCGGGACACTGGTGCAGAAATACAGCCATATAAAACCTTGCACATATTGATGGATATAGAAAATGTATGTCACAGCCTGTATGTGTGCACATATATCTTGTTAATACAACTGCTGTTGCAGTAACTCAGTAGGTCAGTCTGCTAAATGCCTTTGAAACAGTACATTTTGGCACACACAGCCCTGGGTTCAAATGCAGTGGTGTAGTGCAGTGGAATTATAATATTGTGCAGCCAGCAATTAATAACTGAGTCATGTACTCTTTATTCTCACAATGCATATCAAATAAAATGTCTGCTTTTCACTGATGGAAGTCACAGGCCTGCAGATAGAAACACACCACTTCAAATATCCCTATAGCCAAACTAGAAGTGCATAAAGTGTCACTTCTTGCATTATATGCATTCATAGAGAAATTCAACTCAGCTACTGCAAATGAGAGCAACTAATATCAGAGTGTACCACACAATCCTTTCAAACTCACAGTGCTGATTAGCACAGCTGCACAAGTAACATACGCATTTGAAGGATCTGCTTGCAACAAGGACTGCCCTCATATATGCTCTAAATTAGTGCCAGACTATAACATATGGCCTGCCAGTTTCCCAAATTGTGGACATATTGTTATATTTATCCCCATGTTGCTCAAGGAAAGAACAAACATGTGGCCTACTACTCTGTTTGTGATACTATTGCCTAACATACTTACCGTAAACACATGCTTTAATTGGACTGGAAAGGGTACCCTCACTCTGGCTCTGCCTCTTCAACAAGGCTGACACAATTCCCACAGTTACTCCTACAGCTTGTTGTCCTTCCAAGTGTTCACACTCTCTGCCTATGCATTTTAGCTGCAGCAGCAGCTGCAGCCTGTAGCACACTCATTTCTATGTAAAAGTTGCTGCTACAGACCTACCATCTGCAATGAAGTAGTCTCCTCACCCCAGTAATGTTGAGCACAACATATCAAAAAGGGCAGCTAATCTACATGAGGGATTTGTATATTGTACTGTGGTTTGCATGTGATTGGCTGGTGATAGTGCAAATCTGCTGTATTGGCTGCAATTAGCATTTCAGAACAACAGATTGGTTAAGGCAAGCAGCTGGCTATGGTGAATCAGTCTGTATGAGATTTTCTCCACACAGAACACATGTATGCAAAATATTATCTATCAACACATATCATCAGAGCAGTACTGCACTCCATCAGATATGCAACCATTGTGTTTACATCAGGATGCAGATGTGTGAATATACTTACAGAGAATAGGGATCACAACAATAAGTCATTCATAGAACTGAGATAATGACATATCAATGATCTCCAGATTTGTTACACATACAGAGGATGTACAATACCTTAAAGGTGGAATGTATATTGTCAGTGTGGAACACTGCGCTCATGAGACTACCCCTTTATAGTAGTTGTAATTGCACACTGCTGTTTGTGTGGCACAGTTGTTTTGACATATTATCAGGGGGATTGGCCCTTGGGGACAGACTACAATAGACTCCAGTATTGGACATATGATAGTACAGCAGTATTTGTCATGGCACATATGGGAATACCTGACTATCGATGGTATTCTATTTGTATCCTCACATGTAGTATGTTTGCACACTATGGAACATGACACATGTGATCAGGCAGTGGATATTGCCAGCCATTCTGTCCATGCTGTATCTCTACATAGTGTACTTCCACATATGTGATCCTAACACGTGTTCCCATATTGCTGTCTTTCAGGAAACGTATGCACAACGCTGTGCAGCTTTCTTGGATGGATAGAATGAGTTGATACTGGAAGGACTCTGTAAGCACCATGAAGTTCTACTGTGCAGGGGGTAGACACAATAGGGAACAGTGGAAGGCATTGTGGACTGACTTTGTCCTTGATGTCAATGCCACAGGTCATCAGAACAGGACATATGAGCAGGTTTGATATTGTGCAATGGACATGATCAATCCTGCATGCAGAAGAGTGGCAGATGTAGCAAGGGATCATGGTGCCACCAGTGGAGGGCCTGCAGTGGAACATCCTCTCTCAGCCAAAGAGGAATTCCTGGCAAATCTAGGCACATTCAACAGCTCTCAGACATCCATCACACTCTACATCGTGGATGTGGTTGCCACAGTTTCCATGGCAGAGGAGCATGCAGGTAAGTTCAGGTTGATCAGCACTGTAATACTGTAGCATCCAGTGTGTCAGGGCATACATAGACTTATGTGGGTGTCAGGTCTGTCTGCTTTGGGGGGTTAACCTCTCAACTGTACAGGTTTTCGCAGAATGTCCAGATTTTTGCCTCATATTTTTGGTGTGTTCCCCCTAAAATCTGTCCCTTTCTGACAAATAGCTGAGGATTGAAGTCATTAAATAATGACAAACATTTGAGTTTAAGACTCCATATCCTTCTGAAAATTCATGCTAATGCAAAACCTATTACCCCATCAACTTTCTAAGTTTGTAAGGGCAATATTTAAAATCTGTCCCACTTTGTCCCCCATCATTTTAGGCTTTGTCCAGATTTTTTGCTCTAAGAAGTTGAGAGGTATTGCATGCTCAGATTTTGAACACTATAACAATTGACACAGTAACTTTTGTAAATGTGAGATATATGAATGTATTACCATGTGGTGGTGAAATATGAGGTGGTAGTGACATTACCATTCCCTCAACATTTCACAGGTCCGTTACGTATCGCCCAAGCCCACAGTCCTGCTCCTGGTAAGCATGAAACTGTTTTGTTATTAATGTATATTTACAGCATTGTAATCCCTAGACTGACATCCCAGGCCTGCTGCCTGCATTGCTATACTGTTTGCATGATTGCCAAATGCAGACATATTGTCTAACTGTACACGTTAGACTCATACCTATGCCTAGTAGGTGTGACTACACTCATAGATGTGACAGAATTTTCAGGACACTACAGACTGTCATATGTGTCAGCTGTGCAGAGTGTACACTAATGTCAACAGTGTACCTCATTGTTGCTGATGAGATTGCAGTGTAATGAGATTTTATGTGCAAGTAACTACATCTGTTAGTGGGAAGACTACTTTCCTGAAGTCCTACTATATGAGGTTGGGTTTTCAGCTGTGATAGTAACAACAGCATATAGAGCTTTAAATATATCATAACAAAACACTGCAGAGTATAATAGTGCAGGTGTTAATGTACTGCTTTTCTCTTTCTTACTACAGGTGACTGCGGGGATTGGTGTCTGTCCCCTACACAACCTGATGTCAGTGTCTCCTCAGACTCTGATGATGATGTTGGCCACCATGAGGCACATGTGGGGGTTTTGGGGGCTGAATCTGTCCCAGAGGTTGACAGCCCTCTTCACCCTTTATTGTCACCACACACCATCAGTATGCCAACTCATACCAAGTCCCCAAAGGCCACAGATATTGGACAGTCAGAGGGTGGGGACATTGAACAGGAAAGTGTGGCACCTATGGCTCCAGTGACTACAGACACTTGCCATAGCCAGAGAGTTGGTGAGGTACCACACAGGCAGATTGATGGGTGCTTGTAGAAGGCCTGCTGTCTGTCCATCACCTGCTGCAGGTGTCACGTCACGGGTCACTCGGCACATGTTTTGGTCCACCATGGAGGCACAGGAACATTCTGAATGGAACTCCAGACATATTGCTTAGGGTTATCGGTGCAGCACAGTCTGACATCCATGACTGTTGCCACAGCATTGGTGACACCTTGGATCGGTTCACTGATGCAGTGGACAGAAGGAGGACTGACTGTCTGTTTTGGCCCACACATTGTCTGTGATAGAATATCTGGTTGGAGTTGAGCATTGGGCTCATGGGTGTAGGTAAGCAATCCCATCTGCTGAGAGTCCATGTGGCCATGCACAATCATGCTTCCATAGTGGCAGTACAACCAACGCTACAGAGGGGAGTGTGCTGTCCACACCAAGATGTGGCAAGCCATGGGCTTGTGGTACTGGGCATTCCTGTGGAGGACACAGTCCCAGCAGACAGCAGTCACCATCAGATACTAGCACCCCTTCTTACCTTGGGCGGGGAGGTGCCAGTGCAACTCCTGGCAGAGCCAGTTGACATGTTTGGGGCCAGGGAGAGTGAACTGTCAGCTCCAGCATGTATGGTCCAAAGTTGTCCAACATACACACATGTAGGGCTAGCACTGAGCGTGACTGTGTATACAGACACACTCACACCACTTTCAAATGCAGGTCACCTACAGACACACACAGCACCTTTCCATGGTCCATGTTACCTGCTTCCCTTCCTATCTCACACGTATGCTGTCAACCATTTGGGTCAGCCTAGGCTTCCTGCACCCCCACATAACACTCTGTGCAAGTGATGATACCTGTGCTACATCCCTGTCATCCTTGCCATTGATGAAGTCTTACATAATGTTGCCACTTATGATGAGTCTGTACTCATAGCTAACCTGTAGTCCCACACTGTCTGTGTCAACTACACTCCCGTCTCCACCACATGTGACAAATGACATTCCTACAACCTCTACCATAACTTCCATATTTACAGAGCAATTTGTAACTGGCATCTCAATTGAGGATACACAGCATCTATTGCACATGCTAACATTCTAGGCTGCATCCCATATGTGATCTGACAAGGAGTACCAACTCCATTGGGAAATCCATGAAATCATACTGAAGCCATTGGCTGCACCCCAGCTGAGTGGACAATGGCAACAGTTATACCCCTGCACAGAGGTGGTCCATCCATAAACCAACATAACCATAGACCTCATTGTCTAAGTATCCATATCTGTATGCCTGTAGGGGAAATCATCATGCAGCTGATCAGCACACATATATGTGATCTACACAGTATACAGTTTGTATATGTGACAGGGGGAGTATGACTGTTACATGTGCTGGATATGTCCGAAGCAGTCATCCAGGACCTGGGTGAGGGGACATCAGGGCATACAACTCCCTAGACTGAGCCAAGCTGTCTGTCTATATCCCCCACTCAGGCAGCATTTACAAAGCACCCATGTAGGCAGCCATGATACTGTCATTTTAGGAGGTCACTAAGTGGCCCATTAATGGCACACATATTCAGAATAGGACATCCACCTCTAATTGCTGATCTGTAGCAGCAGCATTCAACAGGATGCAGTTCTGGGTCCTCCACTGCTTGGAAGCCATTTAAGCACAATACGCATGAGTACTAACTGACTGTGGCTAACAATGTTGGCTGATGCCTGCAAATTGTGAGCACTCATAGGGTCTCTGTGTTATGTCACTACTCTGCAAGGGGTATTGCTGAACACATTCTTGTTGACATAATAATGGCCATGACCTCCATGCATATCAATATGTGGTATCATTTCCATCAGTAAGACCTATGCATCTGGTACATAGCACATCAGTCACAACATGTGATGTGTGTACACATGAGTAAAAGAACTGGGCACACAGACACACCTCATGTGCCTCAGATCACAATGTCTCTACAGTGGTATGACAGGAATCATATGGCATAGCTGAGGGCACAGTCACCTGTAAGTGACATACTCATAACCTCCAAGTACTCTTCCCTAAGCATGCCAACTCATGAGTGCAATGACCATTTGGTAATGTACCTTTCCAAGCAGTACTGGCACTTGCAAACAACAGTGTTGTCCATCACAAGGACACCTCACATCTTCAGTATGTGTTCCATGGGGATCGTCTGCATTGAGTGTCATCTTAGCCTGTGGCATATGGAATACTCAGAGGTGATATGTGCCTTGCATATGGGAAATGTGTGACCCTGCTTGACTGCATATGCTGCCTATCTGTAGGAGACATAGAAGATGGATAAAGCACTGTAAGGACATTAACCTCATATGTGAGCTGAGTAATACATGCTGATGGGGGAGATTGCATTAGCCGCTGTAAGCACACCCTTGGAACAGAACCATGACTGATGGCAAACAGAGCACCTCAGTGCACCTCAGCACATGCCATCTGCATGATTAGCTGGATGACTGTCATCCCAATACAGGGCATCGGCCTGTGTCTCTCTTTGACTGGGGCAATATGTGCTGATCCTGTAACTATGGGTATAAAGTTGTGTAGGATTGTGGGGGCTTGTATGGCCATTATGCTAGTGAAGTTTAAATGTCCTGTGGTTCCATAAGATGATGTAAAATTCAGTAATGGCCTTGCACATAAACATGGCTACACTGGGGCTAGCACCACCTCCAATTTCTGTGTACAGGATATGCCAAGGCAGACAAGTAGTGCAAGTTGTCTGTATGTAGTTTACAACACTTACCTATGTAATGGTGCACACTGCAGATCACAGTACATGAGGCACACAACATACCTCATGTCTGCTAGTACTATTAGTTTATGACATATAATGCTTGATGACATCATCAAGCCTTGTTGTGGTCAGTCATTTGGGGTGCCACATCACCTGCTAAAATTAGAACACACAAAACCCTACCTCTTCCTACATTATTGAAGTGGTCCTATTTATTTTTATTTATTTTTATTTTATTTTATTGCAGTTGGTTTACCAGGATAGTCCATTGGGCCAGATGAACCCGTTTTCAATGGAGTCCTGGGGAGAAAAGCTCCAAAATACATTCAAAGTTACATAATAGGTACAACATATAGTAAAAAGAAGGCAATATCAAATAGTACAGCAGGTATACAGTTAAATACATTGTACAGAAAAACATATTAACTATTCAGCACAGCAAAAATTTCCATTTATACAGAAAAGTTAGGAAAACATAGTTAGTAAAAGGAAGAGGAGATACAAAGACATAATATAGTGGGGGAGGAAGAAACATAAGGACTTGTTTAATAAATTCTATAGAATTTTCAGGTTATATTAAAGATGTGAGCAGAGCAAGGAGGGGTGTGAGAAGGAGTAGAGTAGGTTATGTAGGGTGGGAGCATGAGCATTCCCACTGGGAAGCTAGATGTGTATAAAGAGATTTTTGAAAGCAGAGTGACTAGAGGTGGTGCGGATGAGTGGAGGAAGGGAGTTCCAGAGGCGAGCTAGGTTGAAGGATAGAAGGTTTTGCCTGGGGGATGTATAGGTTTATGGACTTTGAGTAGGTTTTGATTGTTTGATCTTAATACTCTATTGGGTAGGTGCATTTTAAAGGCAGTAGAGAGGGAAGGACAGAGGGAGGGGTTGAGAATAAGCTTATGGGCTAGAGTTAGTTGAGTGTAAGTTAATTGATTGGGAAGTTCTAGCCATTTATTTTCTGGAGGGAAAGACAGTGGTGGGTGGAAGACTTGTGGCTGGTGGCGAATTTTGCAATTTTGTTGTAGCAAGAGGAAAGTTGTTTTTGAGAGAGGACTGAAGATTAGTTAGGAGTGGGGCCATAGAGAAGGGAGGGGATAAGGAAGGAAGTTGCGAGAGTTATTTTAGTAGCAGAGGTAAGGTAGGCATTTTGTCTATAGAGCATGCCAAGTTTCTGATGGGTTTTTTTGATATTTTTTTGTAAGTGAGAGGTAAATTTAAGTTGGTTGTCAATTTGTACCCCAAGTAGCTTGGTCTCTGAAACCATTTCTAGGGGTGAGTTATTTTGGCTACTGATAGAAAATGTATTCATATTGAGAGAAGTAGTTTTAGAAGGAGTAAATATCATAAGCTTGGTCTTGGAGGCGTTGAGAGCTAGGTGATTATTTAACATCCATTGCTCTGTTGTAGAGAAAGCATCTTGAGTTAGTTTTGAAGTGTGGTGATAGAGGTGGATGAGCAGATGATAGTTGAATCGTCTGCATATTGGATGATGTTAGAGAATGGGATTGATTTGTAGTCATTTATAAATATGTTGAAGAGAATGGGACCTAGAATGGAGCCTTGTGGAACACCTGTGGGGTACTAAGGAATGAGGAGGTAGCTTTTTTCCATTTTACTGCTTGAGTTCGGTTGGATAGGTAACTAGAGAACCAGTGTAGGGAGGAGGAAGAGATGTTAAGTTCTGAGAGTTTAGTTAAGAGCAGGCTGTGTGAGATGGTGTCAAAGGCTTTGGAAAGGTCGAGAAGTAAGGTAGAAACATACAGGCCAGAGTCACGAGCTCTATTTACTGTTTCAAGGAAGGAGAGGAGGGCAGTCATAGTGCTGTGATTAGGTCTGAAGCCATGCTGTGTGGGAGTTATAAGATGATTTTCTAGGAGATGAGGGAGAAGTTGAAGATGGACACATTTTTCTAGGATTTTAGAAATGGGGGACAGAATGGCTATAGGACGGAAGTTGTTGCCCCCTTTGTGGAGGGGAATAATATATGCCTGTTTCCAAATTTGGGGAACTGTGCATTCTTTGAGGGAGCGGTTAATTAAGATGCTAATGGGATATGCAAGTGTTTCAGCAGCTATGCTAAGAAAGTAGGAAGGGATATTATCAGGGGCGTTGGTACATGGTTTCAATTTCAGAAGGAGTTTCTTTATAGTAGATGTAGGCATGGGATTAAATGAGAGGATAGTGGAGTTGGAAGAGTTGGAAGGTGGAGGTGCTTGGGGTAAAGGTTGGATAGTAGAAGAGGTAGAGGGGCTAGAGGATGGGAAGGAGGAAGAAGAAGTGGGGAAAGATAGAGTGTGAGGGGGGGTGAGGGGGTGTTAGAGAATATGGTGGGGTTGGAGAATGAAGAGGTCAATTTGGAAATAGAGTCAATAAAAAATGAGTTAAATTGGGTGGCCAGATCAAGTTCAGAGGCATTTGAGTCAGGGGTGGGAGTAGCTGGTGTACTAGGACGAAGGAGACTAGAGATCCCTTTCCAGAATTTCTGAGGGTTGTTTATGTTATGGCTTTGGAGTGTAGAGAAATAGTTTTGTCGATCAGAAGTGATGAGTTTCTTTACTTTGTTTCGAAGCATTTTATATTCGTTAAGGAGCAGATCTGTCTTAAGTTTCTGGTAGCGTGCCCAGACTTTATCTCTATGTCTCATCATAGCAAGAGTATGTTTAGAGAGCCAGGGGGCTGATTTTGTTTTTACTCTCTTTGTCCTTAAGGGAGCTTGTGAGTCAAGTAGTTTTAAGAATGTTGTATTGAAGTGTGACACTGCCATGTCTAGTGGTAGTGTTTTTAGACAGTTCCAATTAATTGCTTGTAAAGAATTTACAAAGGTAGTTGGATTGAACTTTTTCTGGTCACGGATAGTAATGTAGTTGTGGGTTTGTTGAAGGACAGTGGGAAGTCGGTTAGTGAATATGGGTGAATGATCACTAAGTGAGTCTGGAAGGGTGCCACTGTTTGAGAAATAGTGAGGATGGGAGACAAGAATCCAATCCAGTATACTTCCACTGGAGAGGTTTTTTGCAGGGCGAGTTACTGAGTTGATTAGTTGAGAGAAATTGTAAAGGTTAATATTTAATGAGTTTGTTGGAGATTGAATACAGGCCCAGTTGATGTTTACATCTCCTAGGATTATGGTTTCGTTGCTAATGTTACTAGAAATCCAAGAAAGGATAAGTTCGAGAGTGTGGATATTATCTCCTGGGGGTATATAAAGGGAAGCTAGACATATGTGTTTGTGATTGTTGATTTGTAGTAGAGTAAGGAGAAGTTCAGCATTGTTAAAGTGCGGAGTAGGTTTATTGTAGGGAGTGACTGCTAGGGAGGATGAATATATGAGGGCAACCCCTCCACCTTTTTTGAGAGACCTGTCTTTCCTAATGATGGAGTAGTTTGGGGGAATGAACTCAGAGTCATTTATATGTGGTTTTAACCAGGTTTCAGAAATAGACAGGATGTCAGGTTTATTGTGTATGAGCCAAGCATGGAGGTTTGGGACTTTATTTACTATACTTTGGGAGTTTAGGGAAGTAAAAAATAATGATTTATTTGTGGCTGTTATAGGAGAGGGGCCTGGGTTAGGGTGGATATCACCAGAAATGAGAGTGCTAATAAGATGTAGTATGGAACAGTTTATGTGGGCAGATAGCAAGGTAAAGAGATTGGGTTCTGTTGTAAATTGGAGGGATTTGCTAGTAGTTATAAAAATGGGGAATGTATGGTAGGAGAAAAGTTTGTATTGGAACAGAAGGAGAGTGTTAGAGGGATACAGAAAGGAGGAAATAATAGAGTATGAATGTGAGAGAGGTGAGTTCTGATAATTAGTTATGTGAAAGTGTTGGGAGTGTAGGGGAAAAGTGGGTTGGGAGAGATGGTGGCAATAGAATGAAGAGAGGAGAAATAAAAGAAAAAGGGGGATGAGACAGAGTTTTGAAAGCATGCTGGGAAAAAGATGACAGAATAATACTAGTGAATAGAGTTATATGGTGTATAGAGGACACTAAGTATAGAGCAGGAGGTAGATTTCCTATATGGGAGGGTGGTGTGGGTGTGGGAAGGAGTGGTATTAGGTCAGGAAAGATGATGATAGGGGTTTGTATGAGGGCTGGTTTTGGCAGGAAAACAAAGGAAGGTGTGTCTAGATGTATGTTAGTGATTGGAGTAGAGTAGCAGTGGGTGTGGTGTATGGAGGGATAAAGGTAGAGGTGCTGGGGGCGGGTGGAAATTGGGGCAGGGTAGGGGAGCGGAGTGAGCCCGAAGGCTTAACGGAGCGGCTGAGCCCAGTGGAGCAGAAGAGGCGAAAAACTATCAGTAGAGCACTGTTCAAGAAGGGTAAGTAGTAGAGGGTAAGTGGAGGGCCTAGATAAGGTAGGGAAAGTGGACTAAAAGTATCAGGAGAAGAGTGAGGGACTGAGATGTGAGAAGTATGAGTCTGAAGGAGAGAATGTCAAGATCAGTATAAGTCTATTATCAAGGGATATCCTCTAGTGGATAGAAGCTATTTACTCACTAGGGAATAAAATAAAATAGGGCTAGGAAGATGGGGGAGAAGGGAGCTACAGTACAGGGAAAAGAGTGCGGTATGGAGGACAAGGAGTAGAACTGGGGGGGGGGGGGTTGGCTGCTGGCACTCCAGACAGGGAGAATATGGCTTCAGCTAGTAGGATTACAGGAGTGTCAGGCTTAGCAAAAACACATACTTTCTTGAGATCTTTTAGAGAGTCTCTCGGGAGCGTTATCCTCAAGGTAGTTGAAGCAGCACAGGGTATTTGTTGCTATAGCACTAGGGTGTACAGCTTTGGTTGGGTCCAGTATCCACCCAGGCAAAAACACAGGGGGAGATTCAGGGCAAGAGAGCTGGAGGACAGGAGAGAAGGGAGAAGTCAGTTAGTGGCAGATAAAAATACACTTATCCATTACTACTGTTTAAATAAGGAGCTATGACTAGAGCAGATAAAAATACACTTATAACTACTACTGTTTAAATGAGGAGGTATACCTAGAGCATACAAGTTATTCACAGGAAACAACCTGAACATCTAATCATGCACATTGCAAACTAACATTGTTCATTATGCAGCATATATAACAATAGGATAAAAACAAGCATATGCAGAGGGATCCAGGTAATGTTGGGATTATAAGCAGACAGGTTAAAAGCTATGTACCTCTTAACTGCATTTTACACATGTGAGGTAACTCATTGCTAAAAAAGACTATCACTGGCAGATAAAACACTACCTATGTTGATTTCACATACAAACAGAGAACCTGTTAGAGTCAGAAAACATGTAGCAGCTAAACCACGAACAGTGTTAATAAACTATACCATGCCAGTACCCCAAGTGAGTCAGTAGTACTTCACTGTTGGGTCACTATACTCTTAACACAGTGTGGAAACCATAACGTTTGAAAGAAAAAGTAGCAATTGCTATATGAGCTGATTCTATGATGTAAAAGGTGTATCAAGTACCCCACAACCTCATGTGAGTTATTTCTACTACTCTTCCGATAAGAGGGAAGTGCGCTACACACTGAAGCTAATATCAGCGAGCAACTGTGTTCATATATCTAAGGTCGGAAGATAATTGGTAAAGCATATTTAATAGCTGTAGATCAAAATTAAAACATAGCACCTGCATAGGAATGTAGTCGCTATTGAGATCATTCAATAGGTAAGCACATAGTTGCCATATGGACATATGCCATATGGACATGCGCACACACCAAGTAGTTTGGAGTGAGATTGGAACCCCCTACCTGTTTAGTCTTGCACACTATAGAGCACAGGACTTATCACACACACCATGCTTAAGTCTGACACTACACTGGCAACTGGTGGTTTTAAGGTGGATGACATCATCTGGCCTTGTAGAAGAGGACAGTTTGGACACCAGCAGCAAATTCCAGGGCCAAAAAGTGCATAAGCATTATAGGTTAATAGCCCATGAGGGTATGTCAGCTGTTTTGCAGACACACACACACTCACACACACACACACACACACACACACACACACACACACACACACACACACACACACACACACACACACACATGCCAGGTAGCCTGAAGTGAGATCAGAACCCCTGCCTATCTAGTCTTACACATTATAGAGCACAGTACTTATTACACATGCCACTGCTTAAGTCTGTTTATATGTGATGGCAGGCACTGTACTTGTGGATTACATATACTAGGCTTGTGTTGAACAGCATCTGTGACCTGCAGCATGATATTGCTTCATACTGTTATCTGCATCTAGTATCCTAACAGTATGATAACTATTATCCTTGCTATGTGTGTACAGTTACCAGTATGGCTATATGTGGGTGTTTGCACTTAGATAGGCAAGACTGTGGGTAGGAACAATGTGCCCTATCCATGTGTGGGTTGGCAACATTATACATTACACCACCTTCTCTTTCTATGAGGTAACATCCAGCAGTCACAGGCAACTGTAGGTAAGTGTATTATGTACTGTTGTGCCCTTACGGTGGATGCTTTGAGCAACAGTATGGATGTGTGATAGTGCAGATTTACTCACCATTATTAGGGTATATAGGGCAATACAGACATCCACCGACTTATTTATGTGCACAACAGGGATGAATATATAAATGTAGTTGTGTTTGTGTATGATATGTATATGTGCTATGTAGATATATGGGTTGAGTATATGTACTGGCTTAATATATATAGCTATATATACCAGTATTTATCTGTTTGACATTACATAGAGACAGATATACTATGTATGTGAGAGAGAGATAGTGACAGATGGATAGGTATACTTATATGTCTGTAGGTATACAGTATGTCAGTATGACAGGTCACACACACACACACACACACACACACACACACACACACACACACACACACACACACACACACACACATACATTTCCATGATTAGTGATTCCTGTGTTTTGTCAAAGCAGGGCAGTTGAATAATCAATCACAGTCTAACAATGTGTACTGATGAGAATAGTTAAGTTGGAAAAAAAATAACCAGAATATTTGGCACTAAAATCAATATACCTAAAGACAAAGCTAGATTTCCAACACAGCTGTAATTCTTACCACAAAAAGAGATGTAAAACCATTGACCACATGGCAAAAGCAGCTGTCCTTAGCAACATTTGCAAGGCAATGGCATAGTGTAGTCGGGGCACTTCCAAGAAATCATGGGCAGACTAGCTTCTGAATGGCCATAACAAAAAATATATATGAGTTATGCACCTCATACCATGCACTTCACAGATCTGTTGCCAAGTGCTTCTATAATCATGGAGCTGCATCAGAAAAATTATTTTCATTGCACTTGGTTTATTCTTTAAAGTGACAGAGTGCATGCAGAGCTCTCTTGGATACCAGTATCTGCCATTTGAACCTCAAAGACAACTAGTTCAAAATTGTGCAAGCAGCGCATATCATGCAAACATATATAAACAGAAACCTTTCTATTATTTAAAATGTTTTCAAACTTAGTCACTTTTTCTGACATAAAGATAAACATGCTAAAATTATTTCTGATAATGAATACCAATGCATTGACACCCATAAGTCTAAGCTTCCCTCTAGCATAGAAGGTGCATGAATATGTGATTATGTAAGTAATTGAACTGCCTTGTTTAATACAGCTAAACCATGATCTTTTAATTAAGGAAGCTATTCCTTCATGCTACAGGAAACAAAAGAATGTGTTTCTCTTTTGAAAGGCTGTGGCAAGTAAATTGATTCTCATTATAGCAATCTTAAAATAGTATTAAGATAGATATTTCCACCACCAAATTCCCTCTAGCAGAAAAAAATACAGAGAAACATTTAAGA
>NC_056732.1:596592521-596672521 GCF_019279795.1 Protopterus annectens
GATGGTAGTGGTGTCAAGGCAGGGACATGACCCTTTATGCAACAAAAAAAGTCTTTCCAGGTTGTCAGTGGAGGCATCTGTGGACTGATCCATAATCTCATAGACAACCTCAGCTGGTTATATCTTATTAATGAGCCATTACCCATGTCAGAACCATCAGTGGGTTTGACAATTGCCCCACCAACCAAGGCCTGCAAGGAGCAGGGCTTGGAAGGCAGACCTACCAGCCTAGTCTTGTGATGGGGCGATGATTCTTGTTGCTAGGGGCTGGACGTCTGTGGTGAGGCCTTAGGTGGTACTGTGGATGCTGCTGTATAAAATTCAAATAAATGGAGATGAAGAGAAACAACAAAACAGACCAAAATATAATTCAATAAAAAAAGGATAGTAAAAGAGAAATTAGAGGAGAGAAATACAAGGATACAATAAGTTCATTGCTATATAACAATGAAAATATATTATCACAACTACAATTGCATTATTCTCAAGGGAAGAAAAAACATTAGTGACAAGAATGGGTGTGTACTACGGATTGAAAAATGTAACTTGGACTACTGAATCTCTGTACCCGCTCCAAAGTATAAGGTATGTGCTGCATTTTGATGGCAGTACAGCATGTGGTGTGAAAATAAACCCCAAAACCTTCCTAACGTGTTATAAAGGACAGGTATGCTATAGGTTGACTACCATGGCAGCATTGCTGCTTCCAGCTGTATGCAGAGTCTTTTACTCTAAAGTGAATATGTGTGTGTGTGTGTGTGTGTGTGTGTGTGTGTGTGTGTGTGTGTGTGTGTGTGTGTGTGTGTGTGTGTGTGTGTGTGTGTGTGTGTGTGTGTGTGTGTGTGTGTGTGTGTGTTGTAAGTAATATTTCATACAGCTGTGTGTACATGCTCACATATGTACACTTATGTGCTCCAGTATGCACAATAAAATATATTCTGCATGTTGCATGCAGCTGCGTCGAGTCACACCATCCCCACAGTACTCTCAGTCAGAGGTCAGTAATTCATGTGGACCTCCCCAAAATAATGGTGTAATAAAAACAGACTCATGCAGAAGCAGAGTACCCGCTGTGGGAATAGAACATGGAACTTTCTTATTGTGAACCATGAAAAGAACGTACATTAACTATTGAGCAATCATGACAATGCTACTATTGAAAAACTACTATCAATGGCTGCCACTCTAGTGGCATAGAGAGATAATGTCTTGACTATGATCCATGCGACCTGGGCTCAATTCACATCGCAGGTGACTGATGGATTAGCAGGGAGAGATGGGTGTGCCCACCTAGGGGAGGGTGATATATGGTCATCTCTTGGTAACAATCTCTAGTGGAGGCAGGGGAATCACTAGAAGAGGTGTGCTCAATATGTAGCAGTGGTCCTGGTCGAGATGTTGCAGAGGCAGGGTGATACACCTCATACCCACATTACATGTATGTCTCAGACCATACCACAAGCCACAAAGAGGTGGGGAAGAAACAGGGTAAGCCCCACTAAGACCCCCCCAGATGGGAATTCAAATTTGCTGAGCCCTGTTGCCTTTGGTCTGTGATCAGCCCAAGCAGTTACTGGAGTATGTCAGGGTTGAGCATGAAGCATGAAGAAGACTGGGTGCAAACAGGACATGAAGTTCAGGATGGTAACAATCATGTTTGCAAATGGAGAAGAAAAAGTCATGAAAATGGTTAACTGGCAAAAATAGCACATGAGTAATATGCAATGAGCAACAAAGGTTAGCCCATTTATCACAATGAAGCTGCCTAAGATGTTTAAGCTCTGTGACCAATAATTAGGCTATGACTCTAACAAGTTAACAGCTTGTATCCTTGGAAGTATACAGCTTGATCAGGTGCACTATAAAGGAAATGTAATCACCCTTTTGCCTGGAAAGGCAGGTTAACCTCCCCTGATATTGCAGGTGATGGAACTAAGGGAAAAATGACAGGCATTATTATACTACAGTCTATACAGTTTGATTAATATTTTAAAAAAATTAAATATGTCTACAGTACATTTCAGGAGTTCTCACTCTGACTTTTTCTTTCCACTGGGAAGAAGATCTGGGTGGCATTTCTTCCAGTCACTGTAGTGGTGCCTACATTGCTCAGCAGGTTGGGGATGCCAGCAATCCTCAGTCACCAACCTGGTGAGACAGTGCTTGGTATCCACCTTATATTGGGAGACCTTACATGAGCCCCCAGCCAATGATCATGGTGGTCTCTAATCAGGAAGTGGATAAATGTTTTAGTCTTCTGAGAGAACTTCCAGGGCACTATACAATTGACAGTGCCCTCTGAAGCCATAGCCATGCACCTATTCTTATACAACAGAATGATGTATGGGATTCACACTCATGCCATTTTCTGTGCCAGGAATTGTTACTCATCATAGAGCAACTAATTAATGAGGCAAAAGTCAAGGTTGGAAATGGATCATGACATGTTTGAACTTGTATAATACTGTGCTACAGATATGATATATAGCAACAACGTCTAGCTATATTTCAAGCTGTGTAACTATTATAGTGATATCACTTTTTGGTGTCCCATGCCAAAGCCAATGAAGCTGGGAAATACAGAAAATCTGCCTGTGCATGTGAAGTCCATCTGGTCCTTAGGTGCATGCATAACACCATATTAGTAGAATACGTAATCTGGAAACATTCTCATAATCATTAAGCTCAGAGAGTTGAATCAGGACAATATAAACTCAAGTGACTGCAGAGAGCTACACTGTGTAATGAAAAATGAAATAGATATCCAGAATCATGGCAGACCTCATCTGCTGATAAATAACATTGTTGAAATCTGAATTTCTATTTGCTGAATAGTACTTATGTGTAGTGGTAAATGAATGTCATTGACTGCAAATCCTTGCTTGCTTTGAGGAAATATGCAGTGGCTAATAGTAGAAGAGTAGGTAGTGAAGCACAGATAATGATGTTCACAGTGGCTATCTAGATTAATGGCAGGCACACCCAAAATGCATTATGAGGTGTAGTGCTTAATGCAGGCAGGCCAACCCTGTTTTCTAGTAAACTTAGACACACACACAGCTATACCAGTGTATAACTTTTTTAGGACACATATTGCTGTATAAAAACAGTTACAAGATGCTGCCACACTCATTTTATACCAGTACCAGGGCACACTATCACATATGAAAAACATTGCGTGCTTTAAGTACTGAGGTAATACCATGGGTGGTTTTGTTTATGGCACCACCACCATATAACTTGTACCACCCAAGGCTGGACAGCAGTCTGACCCCAATGATGACAGAGGTAAACAGCATATGTAGTCAAGGAGTATAGTGTCTGTGCTAGAAACAGAGAGTGTGCAGACAAAATCCGCCAAGCAGATCAAGATCACAGCTATTTTGCCTGTAGATACCCAAGAAACACACAGCACACAGGGAGGCCAGTCTAGTGCTGGCACTCACAGTCAGGGCAGTGTGTAACTCACTGCGGCCCAGTTATTAACATCTGTCACAAAACTCATAGGAAGGGAGGTGGCATTGTGGGTGTGTTGGTGCACTTGTGCACATCATAGGCATTAGTATAGCCATCTACTCGTACTAAATGTGTCAATTGTCAGGAATTAACTTATGTGCCGTGCTAATATGCATGCACAATATAGTACCACCACTGCCTTTGAGGAGATAATATAGATAATGCAGAGTGTGAGAGATTACCTCAAGGAGAGCATGTCTCACATGCTTGACATTTTTGACAGAATCAATAACATACTGATACAAAAGAGCTCATCCCAGATGACATGTGGCAGGTGTGACCATGCAGCTGCTCCACCTCTGCTTCTATGGATGGCATCTTCAAGGTTATGGCAATCATGGCATTGGCATGTCTTGTAACTGATGCACACAATCTGCAACATGCCTACATCTTGGCAGAGATATGTTACTACCTGTGATACTCTAGTAGAGGCAGCTCCTATGTGCAGGGGTGTTCACAGGATGCTAAATCATTTTCCATCAATCCTGTCAATCCATCAAGTTGCTGTGAGACAACAATTGCTAAGGCTGTGGTCCAGCATACTTCCACACATACACATGTGAGTGCTCATACAAACACACATACACACACACACACACACACACACACACACACACACACACACACACACACACACACACACACACACACACACTCACGCACACACAAAAAACAGTGACAGTGGCCTATCAAAAAGCATTTTTCATTAGTCCTTTCTATTCTCCACATGTAACACACACTAGAAAAGTATATTTTGATTTTCTACATGTTTCACCTGTGGAAGACATTGCATACCTGTGCTCCCTCTTCCACCTCAGTAAATGATGGTAACTCTGCCCTAACCTTTATAATTTCTTACTTAATTTATTACTTTGGGTGACTAGATCTGATGCACAGTGTAGTCAGTCTAGGCATGAGTGAGCACAAATTGATATTACGCATGCACTTATCACTTTAACTGTAATCTATATGCTGAACTAGTTGGATGCTTTATCAGACCAACTCACACGGTGCCCATTTCCATCTAGCATGTCCATCCACTGCTGCTCAGTCCTTCACTGACCCCTGTCTGGCACATGATCCTCTACCTGGTGCACATGGAGATGTTCATTCTGCACCACCAAATACAGACACACAAAGGAAGTGTGCCTTCTGTAGCCCCAAGATACTCACCAGGGCGATTCAGAATTGTGACTAGGTAATGCTGTGCTCCTGATCTGTCACTGTCTGAGGATTTCATAAGAGTTTCATCAGCCTGGTCAACAGAGTGTATCTAGCATCACCAGCAAGGTGTTTCTGTGCTGTATGTGGGACTCATGAATATTGTCAGTGTGGCCTGCAGACATATTATAGATGATAGCCTATATATGCCAGACCCTCCCTGGCAAGTAAGGGAGTGATAACCCTTGCGGCTCATATTTTTTCTTCCCAGGACACTAGGTGGGGCATTTATTTCAATGTGCATGCAATCTATTGCCTCTAACATCTCAGGTAAAAGGGCTGTAACACAGAAATCACTGCAGGTATTGGCTTTCTCCTCTGGGATATGAGGAAAAAATGGTCCCTATATCTTGCATATATAAAGACATGAATACCATAGTATCCACTTTGATGGGTAATCCACAATTCCCATGGTCCTGCAGATGAGGTTGACATCTATCAGATCCTCTCCCTATCCATGCAGTATTTGTCTACAATGTTACTGTTCTGAAGGCCATGAAATGATAAGTTCTGTTGGAAGACATGGGGACATTGAGAATGACAATGCACATTAGTTTGGCCCATAGTGGCATAAACAGTCTGTTGCCTGTACAC
Source organism: Protopterus annectens (assembly GCF_019279795.1). NCBI lineage: Eukaryota > Metazoa > Chordata > Ceratodontiformes > Protopteridae > Protopterus > Protopterus annectens. The sequence goes on from NC_056732.1 coordinate 596,597,853, forward strand.
ATTCACTAATGTAGAAAAAAATCCTAATATTTTTTTGCAGCTCTCTTACATGAACAGAATGTTTCTGAGTCACTTCACCATCTTGTTTTACTTCATTTGCATACATGGATATCCTCATTTTAATACTGTTGATCATTATCATCTCATTATACCACATTAGCATATACGTTGAACTGCTATGCGACTCAGCCTCCACAGTGCAAAATGAGTCATCTTTGAATAGCACATGGCCGTTTGCTGTTCACTCTTGCTACAATAATGTGGAAAATATTTCTGAATTCCAGCAATAATCGCATTTCTATTGCATGAATGTGACTTAAAGAAATTGCCTTTCTCTTAAGGTGCAGCCGCTTCTTGTCTGATTATACTAAATAAAGGAATGAAGAGGGTATTGCTTCTGCATTGGGACAGGTGTATAGGGCTTTGCCTCTCCCAAAGAAGAACTTTCAAAAATCAACACTGCATTATTTACTTATTTTTAAATGAAGAATGGAAGTCATTAAGTATATCTCACTAGTGCCATAGACCCTTTTATGTAGTTTATATTTTATTTTATCTAAAAACCTGATTACATTTTTCTCTATTCCTTCCATTTACACCTAATTTTATAATCCTCCTATCTTCCTACTTTTCCCTCTCTCACCTTCCACTGGCTCTCTAACAATGGGGTATCAGTACCTCACCTTCCTATTTTACCTCCCCCAGCTTTCTTACTTCTTTCAGCAGTTTCTATCTGCTTACCAAAATTAACTATTGTAATTCCTCTCCTTCCTCTGATACACTTTCTAGTTAACTTAAGTACGGTTTGCATTTTGGTTAATTGACTAAAAGTAAATCAAAGTTTTTTATACTGTTTCTATATGTTTTCCTTTAAATGTCTTTAGTGTTTGCATAATAGTACAACTGCCATCTCATTGTCATGTTATTGCTTTAGTCTATGGTATACCTTATGCACTCCTTAAATTGTTTTTGAATTTGTATTTCAATTGAACAGTTAGAGCATTGTGAAAAGCCAGAAAGTTCTGTCTTCCAGACAACCGCAGACTATTACAAAACAACTGGTAAAACGGCCAAAAGCAAGAGTACACAATATTATTAGCATAAACTATTGTTTATTTTCCGCTTTCGTCAAAGGCTTCATCAGAAAAACCGAACACATAAATATTCACCAACACACACAGTTTAAATACTTCTACAAACCAATAAAAAACACTTTACAATTGTGACATCATAATTAACTTGTTTAAAAAACACCCACATTATTACATACTGAGTGTATTACTTATGTAAATACAATCTACGTTTTTTTTTTAAAACATTTTATATTAACTGCATCATTTAAACCAGGTTCCTTGTCTGAATTTAACCTGATTTGCCACATAGCTTCCCTTTGCTCTAACTCTGTTTTAAAATCCCCCCCTCAAGTCGTAATCCCTTTGTTCTAGCACTGAAAACAAAAACTTATTGTAGTGAGGACATTTTAAAGTATGCTTGTAAAAGGCATTCTTAACATCTTTCTTTTTTATGTTATAATAATATTCCCTGATCCTTAGACTTAATGTTAGGGTGGTCATCCCTATGTAGAAAGCAGTACAATAGGAACAAACTGCTATGTAAACTAACCCTTTGTCCTTGCAATTAAAATGACCAGGAACTCTAATGGTGTATGGTAAATGTGCCAAATTGATGAATGGCCCTTCTAAAATGTGCCTACACATATTGCAACTACCACATCTGTACATACCCATAGGCCTATTGATATTGTTTGATCCATCTCCGGATGAAACTTTGCCTTTTTCAAACAGGAATTTTAAATTATGATGGTTCTTATATACGAATTGTGGACAAGAGCCAACTATCGTGTAGAGATCCTGATTCCCCTCAAGTTTTTTCCAATTGTCCTGTATTATGTTCTTAGTAAGTGGACTGTCAACTGTCATATTCAAATTACAGTAGACACCTCTGTCTGTTCCATTTTTCTTCTTGTAATTATTATTGAAACTACTAAATGGAGCTATCAGTATGAGTGGGTAGTGTGTCATTCTTCTGTCCATTACTGTCCCTGTTGTCATTCTCAACTGTTCTTCTTTGTACCCCCTGTCCATAAACAACCATATAATAAATTCTACTTCATCTAAGAAGTGTGACTTTTCACTAGTCATATGCCTCGCCATAATGAACTGCCCCTTTGATATTTTATCCTTCATGAATTGTGGATTTAAACTGGTGTGGTGTAAATAACTGTTGGTGAAGGTAATTTTATGATGGATACTACTATAAAACTTTTTTCCTTTTGGTGTCCCATTCCATACTGACATCAAAAAAATTAACATTCAAACCGACGTCCCCTAGAGTACATTATAGGAAATCAGACATCAGTCAAACCACAAACAAACTCATTAACTTTGTCTAGGTCACCTCAATGATAAAAAATAAATCATTTTCAAATCTTTTAAAAAACTTCACATGATATTTTTTCATCAATTCTTCCATAATCACATGTTGCCACCATCCCATAACTAAATTTGCAAATGAGGGGGCTGCTGGACACCCCATGGCAACCCTTCTCATTTGTTTAAAAAGTTTTTGTTAAGCATAAAAAAAATATTATTCAACAAAACATCTATTAGTTCACAACAAAAATTACATTTATCATTGGAAAAATCAGAAAATCTTGTCAAAAATTGTCTGACATAGTCAATTCCAATGTCATGTGGGATACACGTGAACAATGATATAACATCTGCTGAAAACATAAAATACTTTCCAAAATCAAAAAACATTTTCCAGTTGTTTTGTATTAGTTGGAGCATTGTATTTGTGGAGCTTATCTCCAAGGGTCTCTGCTGAAAATGGGCCAAATTAAGCCCATATGGACATTCCTGTTAAACAAATAGAAATAAATAAATAAATAAACTTTGAGCTTGCTTCTTTTCTCTGTTGTTTTAATATCTCTTTTCCTTCTTTAGTTTGTGATGTTCAGCTGACTTGTACATTGCCATTTTTTTCCCTTATGTGTTCACTTTATTTAACATGCACCACTGAGCAAGAAAAACATCTTGATTACAATCCATTTAGAAATATTTTTAGAAAAGTATGACATTAGAAAACAAAACCTTAGTTCAAGTATAGCAATACAGTATACTTGCATATATGTTTTATCAAAATAAATAAAAAGCACATATTTTCAGAACAACCTGTATTCCCATTAAGATACAGTACACTTCTGTGAAAATAGAAAGTACAAATATATTTTCTGCAAAACAAATATTTCAGTTTCATACATTCTTAAGACCCACATGTCTGAAACAACATGCATATGACATGCACAAATGCAATGGATGCATGTATACTTGCATGCATATAACCCACAATGTACACTGAGACACACAGAACTATACACTATAACAAATGCATTGACATAGAGTGTCTAATAGAGAGCAATTCCTTTATGTATCTTTCAACTGTGGCTGTGATCCACCCCACCATGTGTAATAATTGTAACTTTGAAATTGCTATTGCTATGAAAGAAAGAGCATGCTCATATGATCATAGGATCATAGGAAGTTACTAGGCTAATGGCCTTAGGGCCCTTTCAAGCCTAGTCTAGTTCTACCCTTATTTCCATGATCAGCACCTAATCCCCCTATCCAGGAGGGATACAGGTAGAACCCCCAAGGTGACTGTATGGTTACCCATACAATTGTCCAGATTGCATTTGACGAGGGCCAATGAGATGCTCTGTTTGACATGAAGTGGGAGCCTGTTCCAAAGGTGTGGTAACTTCTGGGTGACTAATCTGTACCTCCAGCAGGCTTTATTAATGTCACATACCAGGTTAAGGTCTTTAGAGCAAGTAATCTGTGTACCATTTGACTTGCAGATATGCAGTGTTTCGAATAAAGCAGGATCAGAGATTGCATTATATCTATGCAAGGCAGAGATTGACTCTGGGTAGTCTGTATGAAGCAGAATGAAGTGACAGTGATTTCAGACAATTCATATAGGACAGATGACAGGTGAGGAACCTTTATTGTCTCTGCAATTGCTGCAGGTGCTTGGAAAGGGACATATCAAAAGGGGTGTTGTACTCAATTACTGGCCTGATAAGGTAAGAGTGCAGGGTGGTTATAACTTTTTTTTCTCTGGAGGCAATGCCCTTATGTATGAGATGAGCAATATAGAATGCCCTTCTTACCACAGTGGAGACATGGTGGTGAAAGGTAAGGTTGCTGTTAACCTGTGTCCCCAGGTCTCTTACCACTGAGTGCATATTTAGGGTGATGCTACTGATGTGGTAGTTAGCAGGAACATTGCTGTCATAGAAAGGGATGATAATACATTTTTTTGCTTTGACTTTAAGGCTATGACTTTGGCACCAATCATTTGTTTGTGTAAGACCCTCTTGCAGTATGTTGACATCATTCAGAGATTCTATGACAGCTCCCAGTTTGCAGTCATCAGCAAACTTTTCAGCCACAAACCTTTAGTTTTTGCTTGTACTTCAGAGAAATAGCTACCAAACAGCAGAGGTCCCAGAACTGATCCCTGTGGAACACCACTTGATACAGGTCTGCTGTTGGAGGTGGATTCTCCAATTTTGACTATATGCGTTATATCAGTGAACCATTTAGTGACCTATCTAATGATATAAGGGTTGATACCTAGCAGGATGAGTTTGTCAATGATGCATGAGTGGGGCATAGTGTCAAAATCCTTGGCTAAGTCTAGGTAGGCTATATGCATAGATTTCCCCTTGTCCAGGGTCTAGGTGACTGTCTCAAAGAAGTCCACCAGGTTTAACAGGCATGATCTGCTTTGACAAATCCAAACTGAGTAGGGTCAAGTGTTTGAAGATTACATATATCTTTGTTGCTAAGGTCCATGATGATTTGCTCCATTGCATTCCAGATAAGGCTAGTCAGGCTAATAGATCTATAGTTCCTGGGGTCAGGTGAAGTACCACCTTTGTGCTAGGGAATAATGGTTGCAATTTTTCATTTCGCTGGGATGAAGCCAGTGCTTAGACTATGACTGAAAAGTGTACCCAATGGTGTTGCTAATTCTTGTTGGAGCCCATATAGGACACAACCTGGGATGTTATCAGGTCCCATAGATGCTGTGTTTTTGGCCTTAGAGCAGGCATTTATGACCTGTTCTTTAGAGATACACGGTAGGGGACAGGTGGTACATGTGTCAGGGACAGGGGATAGAAGTTTTTGCAGAACCTGTCGGCCAACAGGTTCATAGGTTCATAGGTTCATACTAGGCTATCTGCCCAAGGGCATTTATAAGCCTAGCCCATAGTTTTGTGGCTTACACCACCCCTTTAGTTTGGAGAAACGATGCCCATTATTTTGCTGTGCCTCTGTCGAGCAGTGACACTGAGGTATATGCCCATTATTTTGCTGTGCCTCTGTCGAGCAGTGACACTGAACTATGTTCACAGGCTTAGTATATGTGATATCATTAACTACAAGTTTGGCACAGATCTGGGCCTTTCCTTTTGGGTTATGAATTTAACTAAAGAATGCCTTGTGGTTGTTCTTAGTTGAGGAAGCTAATTTGGATTTGTAGTTTGCTTTGGAGGACTTCACAAGAAGTCTTGCTTGCTTGTTAAGCTAAGGAAAGAGTGTTTCCAGTTTATAGCTTGCCTCTTACTATTAGACAGACATTTCTTCCTCTTGTTGTATAGCCATTGTACACAAGGCAGGTTTGCTCTTCCTTGAGGAGCTTGCAATGCAGTTATACAGGTGATTGTATAAAGCATTGGTGTAGAACTTGGCATAGTTTATATAAACTATTGTAATTGTGTAAATGTATATGTTTTAACAGTAGAAACTAGAACATAGAGGATTAACTTGCAAAACTTTAAGAAAATAAGTTAAAACTAAATTGTTATACGATTGTGCTATAAAAGCTGTTATCTCTCAGTTTCAATGCAGAAGCAGACACAATGTCTAGAGCTAGAAGTTTTTTGTATTGTCTTGAAAAAGAAGTAATTACTAGGTTTGAGATGAAGAAGTATATTATTGTTTTATGACTTCCAGGATCTGCAAACATCTAAGCGATATGTATTTTTCACAAGGAGATATCAAATGCTACAAGGGTGGTTTAGCCTGGGAACTACAGTCAGGTGACAAAAAGTGATGTCATCCAAGCTAACCCAGAAGTAATATTTGATATTAATTTAAGAACTCTCTGACAGAGAGAGAGAGAGGGGGGGGTAGGGGGCATTTTGTATCTTGTCTTTGACCTAGAAACATCCACTCATCACCACCTTCTGCACTTACCTTGCTGTAAGTTTGTAATGCATAGTAACTCTTTTAGATTCAGATAGGAATATAGTAAAGTATAGTGTATATCTTTTATTTATTTATCTGAGACTGTCCTGCAATGTTGTTTTAAATATTTCCTGTGATTTTGAACTCTGAAGTCACTGTGAATACATATTTAGTATTGTCTTGTTCTTTTATTATTTATTATTAAATATATTTAACCCTATCTTTGTGACTGATATCTGTGAGACATATTTAAGCTCTTTACTTGCATATCTATATGGTGACACTGTACAAGCCACTCCTAAATAGCCTTGATCTTGGCCAGACCACCATTTGGATAATAGTAACATTACACAGTAGGACTGAACACCCTTTGTTAAGGGCCTTAAGTAGCTAATAAAGAGCTGGCTGATGGCAGTTGGAATTACCTTTTAGTCTGGGCAGAAGGGGGCATAGGTAATAAATCTGTGCCAGCCTTTCCAAGATATGTGTGTCTGTTTGCATATCAATCAAATCTCAATGTGTGTGTGTGTGTGTGTGTGTGTGTGTGTGTGTGTGTGTGTGTGTGTGTGTGTGTGTGTGTGTGTTCGCCAGCTGCAAGAGTAGGGACACAAAGCACTGGTTGGGCAGAAAGAGTGCTGGTGGTTTTGGATTGGCCACTTAGCTGAGATCTCACTTCTTTTGCTGTGCCAGTGGTAAGTCTTATTGGAGATCTGGAGAAAGAGGGAGAAACCAGTCCCACACTGACTATGGTCTCTGTGTGCTCTTAAGGGAAATTGCACTTTACTACGTGTGTACTTGTCATCCTCCCAGTGTGTACACCCCCCACTGTTGCCAGTGGTGAGGATTGAGGTTACTTGATTACTGGGCCAGTGCATGAGCATTGCAATTACTTTGAATGAGACTGATTTGTGGTCAAATCTCACCAGGGAAGACTTCACAGTGGGGGAGCTACAGTGGTCTCCCATATTGGTAAGCACCAGATCCAGGATGTTGGCACCCCTTGTGGGGGTGTCAACCAGCTGTTCCAGGATACTGGAGCTAACAAAGTCAAGGAAACTTTGGACAAATGAGTCTGAGCACGAGTAATTTATCCAGTCAATGGATGAGTAGTTAAAGTCACCTAAAACCATAGTATTCAGATGTATCTTTATAGACTCAAGTAGATTCACATAGGCAGAGTAGGTGTCCTGATTCACAGAAGAAGTTCTGTAGCTGATAATGACTTGAATAGGTGTCCTACCAACAGTTAATTGCACTTGAAGTATCTCCAGGGAATCATACTGTTTAATGAATCTGGAGGTGTATTTATCTTTAATGAATATTTATATACTGCCTCCTTTAGTTTTCAAGCCTTCACTTTGTGGTCTGAACATGTGGAAGGAGGTGTAACCCAGTATGGCTGGGGTGCTCTCCACAGCCTTAAACCAGGTCTCCATGACTGCACAATTGTCTGTGTCTTTCTTCCAAGGTGAGGACTGCTTCCAGTCAGTGCAGTTTCATTTTAATACTCCTAGCATTTAGCAGTATAACCTTGAGGTTGTATTTAAATGCAGTTTTTATGTCAGGAATTTTGTCCTTGAGACACTGCCTAAAAAGGCACTGCGGGGTTGGCAAGAGCATTAGCCAGTAGCTTGGCTGTTATGTTGACTCTGTTTTGATGGCCAAACAGCACTCTGCACTGCATGTCACATGGTTAATGCCACATTCAGATTCACACACGGTATTAACACTAACATTCTTTTGTACTTAAACATACTTCAAAGTATGCTCACAAATAATCACCATTGACAAAAAAAACAATACCCACACCTTTCAGCAATCACACATATTGTATCTCAAACCTGTGACACAAAACGTTCAGGTTCATCAAAGGAAATCTTTCGCTTTGAAAAAAGAAAGAAACAATTCCATGAAATACACTCTCATACCTTTGTTGCACTATAAATACATTGACACTTTGGTATCATAATCGTTACAAAAATTACTGCCTGAATAGGTTTAGGGCCATTGAATGGACTGACTCCAGTGGAGCATATTACATGACTATAAACATTTCTTTGTTCTCTGCAAGTTTACGTCACAAGAGTTCTGATTTGCGTCTTTGCATGACATAGGATTACATGAGGTCTTCTCTCAGATCAAATAATGTCATCCTTTGCATAACTAAAGTCAGAGCTACTAGCTTATTGGTTTATTTTGCATGAGGAATTCAAAGTGGCATGCTGCTCATATCATTGTTAAAGTTTTCATGCGCGCATTTAAAAACAAAACAATGTATAAATGCACCACCATGGAAGAATCTTGGTGATTATTTTTTTAATTACATGTATCATACTACACAAATGAAAAGAGACAGCTGGAGTTCTAACATTCCATGTCATTACTCTGTTGAAACATGTTGATCATTCTGTACTTACTGTTCCAGTAATCCATAGAAATGACACATAAGTATGCAACTTCAAAGGATTCCTTTTTGCCTAAATACCTTTTGCATGTCATGGTGCTGATTCACCGTCTGAACAAATGCAGCTTAAAAGCATCAGTGTATCTAGTGAAAATTTAGATTTTTGAGTATTTTTCACCACTCTTATACAAGATTTTGCATACGATATTAATTTGTTATATTCATAGTTGCCTCAATTAATTTTAAAACCAGAAAGGTAACACAATCACCTATTCTAAACCATAGATATCAAATCTCCATGAATATTGCATGCAGGCATTAATATACATCTGTGGCACATATTTCTATATTATTAACACTGACCTCAAATTTAACAGAAATATGTGACATTATTTAGCAAATGACAAAAAGAAAATCTATAAACATATTATAAATACTTGATTTATTCATGATTTACATAAAAAATAACCAAAGTTACAGGTTTTAAACACACCAAATGACTATGTTTGTTAAGAGGAAGGACATGTAAGATTTGCACAATTATGTATATTTCGGTTTAGATTACACATAAATCAGGTTTCTTCTTTACTTTACATCATAGAAATTATCATACTAGTTCATTCAAAAGGAATCTTATAAAAGTTAAAGTCCCTGTTAGAGGACTGCAGCATGTGTTGTAGTCATGTGGCTTTTACTTTTAAGAATGAAAAAAACGCTGCTTAAAATGCACACTCAGCCTATGTACAGAAAACTATGCAACCATGTAACAAAAGAAAAAGGCAAAGTCACTGTTACTGTTTTCATATCTCGGAACATAGCAGTAATATATGAATGATACAGTGTGCTGTCACAGAAAAAAGTCAGCACTTTAGATAGCTTTCTATCCTTGTAAGTTTTGTATGTTGCTTTAGAGGTGCTTTACATTTCCACAAGGCTGAAAAATTAAAAGACATGACAAATAAACTCTTTTTAATAGACCATTCAGGATTTTTAACTAACAGAAAAAAACCTCTGCTATGATACACTAAAACGGATCATGAAGTGATGGTCACAATTGTTTGAGTAGAATCTCAGGGTACCACTGCTGAGTCCACATGGCGATGCTAAGTAGACACTTTCAGCCTGAAAAGTGAGCTAGTCTAATATTGTCTTGTTGTAAGTGGCTATGTGTTAGCCTATCTGTTTTGTTTACTAACAAACCATTAAAGACAATAGCAACATCACTGGAGACTAGACTACAGGTTATCAGGTTACTAACTGTTGTGAACAATTCATGTTGCATCTCATGAATCTCTCTCTTTTTCATGTTTATTTTAGATTAATTCTATTACAGCATACAGTAGATGAAATAAATTTAGTGCAACAAATATCATGATAAATAAGGTAGCTGGTGCATGCACTGTAGTTCTACAAAACTGCATACAAGCTGTTCTTTCCTTCCAAATCCATTGAAATTAGTACTGGATGTTTTGCTTTTTGCCTACTGAATAGGTTTTCTATCTCTCAGTTACCTAAAAGTAGTAACCTTTCTTCCTACTAACCCAGCTCTAATTGGGGATCTCTTCTTGCCCATGTGAAAGAAAATACTTTTATAGGCTCATAAATTCCTATAAGGTTGTTAATTACTTGTAGCCTAGCCTCAAAATCCCATTTCATCTGTACCCCACAACATAAAATAACTACTACCTAATTTGATCTGCTTTCGGTGAAGGTTTGAGGGCTCAGACTATGGGCAAATTTCCCAACCGTTTCTTTCAGGTTGTGTTTTAAGAGCATCAGGAGCCACTTTGTTTTACATATAAGGGAATTCTTTGGGAATACATATCTGTCTCTCAGTAGATCCTGTTCATTTTGTGATGCAACTTTAGCTCCCTCAAGCAGGTGTTTTAGGTGTTTGTTTTGAGGATATGTATCTGATGCAAAACCCAGTCCATCCATAATTAAGGAGAACTCATATATAAGTTGAGAGGGTCCATTGCCATTCCAGATGCTAAAATATTCCAAACTGCCTAGGATGATGAATCATAAGAACTTCTACAGAAAAGCTCTTGTGCAGTTGGGCAGAAATCACAGTTTACATATACCACAAGATATGCATAAAATTGATGGCAAACTCATCTGTCAGAGTAAACTCAAAACTGCATCAAAAACTTCACAATTATTACTCCACCTATTAAAATATATAACGCAGATAATTGATGATTTTAGTGCTGAAAAATGATATCTAAAGTTTTCATCTACAAAAGTCTCCATGACAAATTATGCCCCTATGTCACGGATCAACATACACATAATCTCAGGAGTATTTCTGATTGAAGAAAAGGTGCATAACTGCCTGAGATGGCATATCAGAAGTAATAGCTGCATCGGTCCATTGATGATGGTAAAAAGGCTTCTTAGGTATCATATGCAAATTTTTAAAGTCTGCCACACAGATACACACACATACAAAAGAGAGAGAGAGGGAGACAGAGAGAGAGAAAAAAAACTGTCACCATATTTTGGGCACTGTAAGCTGTATCCCTTCAAAACAGGCAGAGAAAAACTCAAACCCTTGTTCTCAAGATGCCTCATAGCACTATGGTATCTGCACTACATGGCCACTAACAATAAGAGCAAAGGAAGATTGGATAGATGTAGGGTGATAAAAGGGTCCTGATAGTAAAAAATCCCCAACCTGGAGAGATAATAGCATCTGCCACCAACCACCATCAGTATTCATACATTGATAACAAGCTAACAGGGATGAATGAAAGAGTGATCCATGTAAATCAATGCACTAAACCACATAACACAATTGAATAAGGTATAGCTAATGAGAACAAGCAGAAGGCAGCATCAAACAAAGAGTAAAACAGCTAACAAGACAAATTGTCAAGTAAGTTACTAAAACTTTAACAAAAGTTTAAAACAAAAGTAGTGACAGTGAGATGCAAAGTTTAAAGTAAGTAGAAAAAGTGCTATGGTTTGAAAGTAAAACCTTTTTTATGTGTGAAATATATGTGAAAACAGCATGTTAGTGTTCGGAGGTACAAGAAAATGAACTCCTTATTTTAATGGATATCTACCACTTGAATGCTATATATTACATGCAATGCAATTCAGCAGCTTGAAGTAAATATTTTTTTGGGGACAAGCTGCCTTCCTCTACTCTGCTTACCTTTCAGTTGTATGGCAATTTGGAAGAAAGAAACTTCCTGAAACATGCACAATAACCTTACACAATTATTTGTTTCAACCTAGCATGAGAGAGCAGGGGGTTTCCAGAATAATGTAACTTGTGGACACTCAGGTAGACTAAAAGTGCATCACCTGCAAACATGAAGATCTGATGGCCTGTTGAACCTATCTCCTTTGTGTAGTAGTCGAGAAATTCAAAAGTTAAGGAGGAAATGTAAATGTTGAAAGAATGTTTTCAAAGCCATGATGTAAAATTGTTTAAATCACTGAAGTTGCCCTTCATGGCAAGGCTGTTTTCATGATAAAAACAAGGGAAAGGAAGACTGACACATGCTCAAAAGGAACATCATCGAGATGGAGTGTCAGTTGCAACAACTGAACCCCAAGAGCTGTAAATTATGTTAAGCTGACTGCAAGTAATACTGACTGCTGTATGAAGCCCTTTTTGTCACCAGTTCATGTGGAATTCCTTCACTGTCATCATCAGCCCCCTTTTTCCCATTTTCTACATGGGGTCAGGGTGCTGTGGCAACTGCCACCATCTCTGTCTATTCACTGCCACTCTCCTACCTTCTTCAACATTCATGCCTGACTGTTGCAAGGTGTCTGTCACACAATCCATCCACCTCTTTGCGTGACACCCTTGTTTCCTCTTGCCTTCTTCCTGTCTGTCAATTTTCTTCTGCAGATTGTATTATGCTTTTCTGCACATGTGCCCAAACCACTGTAGTCTGTATTCTTTGACATTTTTTTTCAATTGAAGCTACTTTGACTTCTGATCTTATCTCCTCATTTCTTTGTCTGTCACACAGTGTGTATCCTACCACCCATCTCAGGCACTTCATCACCATCACCCTTAGCTTCCTCAACTGCTCTGCCTTTATTGCCCAGGTTTCTGCATGATCCTGTAGATTTGGTTGTACCACTGTTTTGTACACCATAATTTGCCATACTTTTCAGCTTCTTTGGCATTCTTCTGTCATACACTGCACCTGACACTCTGAGCAAGTTGGCTGCAGCTCCTCTGATTCTAGCTTTGACCTCTAAATTCAGACTTCTATTTTCCTCCACCACCCCTGCTAGATATTTGAAGTTGTTAACCTGTTCCACTATCTTCCCTTCTGTTTCATCTCTCAACTTCTTTTGATTTCCCCCATTTGCTGGAATTACCACTGTCTTATTTCTACTCAGTTTCATTCTTTCTGCCTTCAGTTTTGCATTCCATTCTCTTGTCCTCTGCTGAAATTCTTGCTCATAGTCTGCCTGTAATGCAACATCATCTGCATAGAGCAGCTTTGTTGATCAGTCCCCTCCAATCTGTTTGCTAATGTAGCCCATCACTGGTATGAACAGCAGTGGGCTCAGAGATCAACCCAGATGCACACCCACTTCCAGTGGGAAGCCCTGTGTGAGACCAAACACTGTCCGTACTTGACTCATTGGGTCCTTGTGCAACTAATGTTCACTAACACTTACAATGTCTCTGTGACTTCAAACTACTACAGGACTGCCCAAATCAACTTTCTTTGGATGTTGTTATATGCTTTTCCAAAGTGTAGGAATGCCCAGTTTGACACTTTACTCATTTATAGCTTCTTCTCAAGTATCTGCATACCTGCAAACATTGGGTTGGTTGTGCTGCATCCTGATCTGAAATGCTCATGACCCATATTACTTTCTACTACTCTGGATATTCATTTATCAATCACCCTCTCCAGAATGTTCATGCAATGTGACAGTTTGATACTTCTGTGCTGCCTACAGTTGTGAATATCCCATTTGTTATTTTACACTGGCACTAGTAGGCTTATTCTCCAGTCATCTGTGATATGCCTTTCTCTCCATACTGCTATGAGTTTGCACTGGAGCCATTTCAATCCTATCTCACCCAACATCTTTATCATATCTGTTGTGACTTCATCTGAGCCTGCTGATTTCCCTGACTTCATTTTTCTTAAAATTTTTATTACTTCTTCTATGGTGGGCTCCTCTTCTTCTCTCATTGTAGGTTATGACTGGGGCAGTACAGCTTCTGGTGGGTTTTCTTAATTCAGAATCTACCAAAATTACTCCTTCTATCTGCCTTTGATGTCCTGTGGACTGGTCAGCATGTTGCTACTGGCAATTATGAAGGTTGTCCATCAACTTTATCTTTCTGTTTTTGCTTTGCAACTCAATGCAGTTTCTTTGTGCCATCTATAAGTCACTTTCCAGAAACTGGTAAAGTGCCTCTGATGCCTTGTTCTTTGCTATTGTAACATGTACGTTAGCCTCCTTGTTAGCCAACCAGTATTCCTTTCCAGCCTGGTCCATTTTCTACCTCTAACATTTTCTTGCAATCTTTCTTTATTTTGTTGGCTTTCTGTATTTCTATATTCCACCAGCACTTTACTTATGTACCTTATTTCCATACCTGGCTCAGCCTCATATCTCTTCTGTAGTCCTCATACATGCTGCTTTTTGCACTGCCATTCTTCTTGAGCTCCACCAATTTCCTCTTCCTTCTGACCTGCTAGAGCCTTGAGTCTTTTTTTGAAATCCTATGCCTTTTTTCCAGTCACATTCCTGGTCTTCAGTCTGGTCTCTGTTGACCTTACAGCCTTCTCTGACCAGTTTTTGCAGATGATTTTGGCGGCCAGTGATCTGTGCTGTGGCTAGCTGTTTCGCTGGGGATGATTTTGCAATCACTGATTCTACTCAGTGCCCTTTCCGTTTCCTTCCTAGGAGGAAGTATACCTGGGTTGCACATTGGCCACTCTTGTATGTGATCTTGTTCCTGTCTCTCTTTCTGAACCAAGTGTTACCTACTATCCCAGAGAAGTCTCAAATGGTTTTTCCTTCTTTATGCATTTTGACTGAACCATGTGGACCCAGGCAGTCATCATATCCTGTTCTACAATTCCCAATATGTGCATTCAGGTCACCCACTATCAACACTAATTCATGTTGTACTGTTTTATCTAGTAGGTCCTGCAACTGCTGTCTGAATGCACTCTTTTCCTCACTGGCCCAACCATTTTGTGGGACATTGGCTAAAATTATGAATACTGCCCTATCATTAGGATGAAGTCTGATTGCCATGAATCTGTCATTAATTCTGATGACATCTCTCATTGCTTTCTGAAGCCACTCCCTCACCACAATTCCCACACCATTTCTAGAATGTTCTTCTGAGAAGTAGAATCTGGATTCCAAGCCAAGTCACTTTCCTGCACTGACCTTATATCTTGTTTCCTAAATACATATGAAGCCCGGCCTCCTCTGTCATGTCATTCACTTCCAAGCTCTGTCCTGTTAGTGAACCTACACTGAGTATAGCAATTCTTATTTGGCAGGTTGATTGGTTTTACATCCAGCTTTTACACAATGGAGCTATCTCAGGTAACACAAGCTGAGTAACTGAACTCCAGCCAACCAGCAGCTTATTGACCCAGGCTGGGGGGTTTTATGGCGGGACTCAACAATAAGGACACATACACCCCTCCCACTGTTAACATGGCTCCCTGGTGTAGGCCGGAGTAGGCTGGATCATCAACCTACTTATCATTAATGACAAAAACCTCTGCCCGTTTGGTGAAATTAGTCAACATGACTGAATCACTTAAAGCCATATTTTACACTGTTGATTGGTTAGTCTTGCCAGAGGCTACAGTCTGTGATCCATATTCTTCTATCTTGAAGATACTGTGCACCACAGTAGATGCTTAAAGCAGTTGGCCTATACAACTCAGTAGATACCTAAAGCAGTTGGTCTATACAACTCTTTCTCCTATAGGGCACCATCTAGAGTCTGTGCTGCTGCTCACAGCTCCATTCTTAGGTGAGTTTGAGATGGAAACACTCAGCATGTTTTTCAGTGGTGGGAGGATCCCTACAGATAGCCAAAAACGAATGTCAAAGTTCACTGGACGAAAAACTCAGTAGGAAAAACCACTTTAATACAAACAGCAAAGCTTTCGGATACAATCAGTATTGATGAAGGATTGTATCCGAAAGCTTTGCTGTTTGTATTAAAGTGGTTTTTCCTACTGAGTTTTTTGTCCAGGATCCCTACAGAAACACTGGGAGAATATTCCACTAATTCCACTCCACTAATTAAAACGGTAGCCACTATTTCATTAAAAATAAATAACTCATAGTTATATTGAGCAGAGCAGTGCTGTTAACTATTGCTTTCTGTGTTAGTTACCGTAGTAAAGTACAGGGTTGCTATATTTACCTGCCTTGTATTCTCTAGCCCTTAGCAAACGTGAGATCTGGATTATCCCCGCTCCGCTCGCCCTCGCTGCGCTCGGGCTCGCTCCGCGCCCCTCCCTGCCCCCATATCCCACCCGCCCCCAGTACCCCTACATTTATAGCTACATAGCCACACCCCCTCATTACACCTTAGCCATTCAAACTTACCATTTTATATTTATCTCCCTCCCCCCTCCTCATACACATACTCAATAAACCTAAGTCCCGCGTATATCAAAGCACCGGGATTCTAGAAAATGAAATCTGCTCCTGCCATCAATAGTATAGCAAAAATAAAACTTACATTCTTTCTACTACCACTGATAACTAGTCTATATCTAATTACCAAATATGAAGACCAGCCATACTCAGGATACCACTACCCTAGACAGCAGATGAGTACCTCTGGATCCACACTCACTGTTAAACTTACTACCCAACAGCCTTGCTGTAATAGATCAAAGACTATCTATCACCACCAAATCAAAATAAACCAAAACCAACCCAAATCCAAACATACCCAGAAATTATTACAGAAACTATTAAAACTATTAGAATATCTTAGTAAAAAAATCACCAAAGATGGAGATATCCACCCCAATCCTGGCCCTACATCAATAAACAACTCAAACTGCCCTGCATCTTCCCCAATGTCATCCAAATCAATACAAATTTACCACCTAAATATCAGAAGTATTAACAAAAAGGTACATAATTTGCATGCTCTCCTAGACACTCACCTTCCAGATATAATATGTTTAACAGAAACCTGGCTAAAACCAGGGATCAAAGACAATGAGATCATCCCACCTGGGTACAATATACATAGGATTGACAGAATAAAAAAAAAGGGTGGTGGCGTTGCTGTACTCTATAAAAGCAACCTTAACATTACTATTAACTCCACCCAACCACCCCAAATCTCTAATGCTAAAATACTTGCCTTAAAACTGCAACTGAATAAAGAAAAAAGTATCAATTTAATAGTTTTGTATATCCCTCCTGGGAATAATACTAATACATTGGAGAATATACTAAACTGGCTAACTAATAACTACCCACAAGAAACTATAATCATGAGCGATGTTAACATTGACTGGAACCTATGTTCTTCAGAAAATAACCCCACACACATTAATCTTCATGGATTCTCACAGATTATAACCACCTCCACTAGAATTGGAAACTCCAACCAAAAAGAAAGTATTCTTGATTGGATCCTTATAAATAGTCACCCCCACATGTACAAGTCTGGGACCCTACCAAATGACATTAGTGATCACCTTATCACATATATAAGTAAAAATAAATCAGGCTACTCTACAGTCCCAATGTATAGGTCAGTTAGAAACAAAAAACAGTTTGACCTCATAAAATTTAAGAATTAACTGAAATCCTGTAGTTGGGCAATGCTCAAGTATTTCCCCCTAGAAGAGGCAGTAGATTATTTTAACGCCACTTTCCTAACCGTACTTGATACTCATGCTCCAAAAAGACTCATCAAAACTAAAACTAAGATTGCACCTTGGCTTACAATAGACACCAAATTTAAAATTAAACTTAGAAACAAAGCCTGGGAAACCTGGCGTACAACCAAATCTACCTTAGACCGCGCTAAATTCCAACAGCAAAGAAATGCAACAAAAAAAGCCATATTATCTGACAAAAAAAAACTATTACTGCCAACTACAGAATAAACATCAAAATAACCCTCAAAAATTTTGGGCAGGTTTAAATAACCTTCTCCACCCTGGCAAGTCCTCCACTCTGACCCTAGAAGCAGTATTGGATAAAAACCCTGAAGAAATAGCCAATGCCTTCAATACATTCTTTACGAATATTATCCAAACCTTAGCTAACCAACTATCCACCAATAACTTGTCGGTAATCGAGAGTATCCCAGAACCTGCACATACTTTCAACCTAGAACCCATCCCCACATCCTTAAGAAGATCCCTACTACTAAAACTTAAACCAACTACCCTCTCTGCAGACCTCCTCCCAGCGGAATACTTACAAAAAGCTGCAGATGTCATAGCCTACCCTGTTTCTATCATTATCAATCGAACCTTTACAGAATCTATAACCCCGTCGATATGGAAAATATCCCACGTTATCCCACTTCATAAAGGGGGCTCCTCCACAGAACTATCTAACTACAGGCCTATAGCTATAATGTCCCCTTTGGCCAAAATTATGGAAAAATGTATGCATAGACAACTCCTTCAATATCTTATCCAAAACAAACTTCTAACCAGTTCTCAACATGGCTTTAGACCTAACCACAGCACAACAATGGCCCTCCTCTCCTTTACAGACACAATAAATCATAACCGTAATGACAAAAAAGTGTCATCTGCCCTCTTTCTGGATCTATCAATGGCATTTGATATGGTCAACCACAAACTACTTCTTGACACCTTAAAAAACTTACACCTGGATAACTCAACATTAGATTGGTTCCATGCCTACCTCTCTGGCAGGAAACAAGCAGTACTCTGGCAGAATAAACTCTCCAATTTACTACCAAACAACATTGGGGTTCCTCAAGGGTCCATATTAGGACCACTTCTTTTCTCAGTCTTCATTAACGATCTTCATAAAGCCATTCCTGAGGCCACCTGTATTCAATATGCGGACGATTCGACACTAGTATGTTCTGATAAATCTCTAGATAGACTACTAACCAAAACCCAAAGCTGCTTTACAAAAGTGGAAAACTGGCTATCCGGTCGTCAGTTAATCCTAAATCCAAAAAAAAAATAAATTATTACTCTTTCAGTCAACCCACAAACTTCCCCTTATAGACCTTTCTATAAAATTAAATAATGGGACCATTATCTCCCCAGACCCTCACACTAAACTACTAGGAGTCACCATTGATAATAAACTCAGGTTTGACACACATATTAATCTAGCCATTAAAACCGTGAACAAAAAACTAGGATCACTATAAAGAATCAAAAATTTTCTAACACCAACAGCAAAAGTGACCATTGCCCGGACACATTTGCTCTCTACCCTTCTTTATGCATCCACAATTTTCACCAACCTGAACAAAACCGACTTAAACAAACTCTCCTGTTCTTACAATCATATTGCAAGATTTGCAACAGGAACTCCATATAGAACCCATCATTGTATCAACCTAAAAAACCTAGGGTGGATAGAACTCCCAAACCTTGTAAAGCTGACCCGACTTATTGAGGCATTTTAAAATACTCAAACACCCTGACAAATGTCCTTCACTTGAGAACTTAGTCTTACCATATACCAATCTAAACAGTCTTCGCTCCTCTAACAGGCCACTCCTGAAAATGGTTAAAGCTTTTAACTCAGGAGGTGATGCTCTATTTACAAACGTCATTGGAAAAGTTTGGAACTCACTTCCTCTTAGTATTATCACAATTACCTGTCTACCCCAATTCAAAAAACAACTATTCCACCACTTCCAGTCACACTGGCTGTGCCAATGCTCATTTCCTGATTAACTCCTACCTTGGATCCTAAGTGTCTTCTCTACTCTCTCTAACCTATATTCCTCTACTATTCTTCCTGTAACAAAAAATCTCTTCATAGACCATTATCCGGTGTCTTCTAGTTCTTTTACAGGAATAGTCTTCTTCTTACCAGTACCTTATTACTGTTGTTTTTAGTATATGTAATAAATAATGCTGCCTATATTACTTATATTAGTAAATTTCCTACCTTGTTTGTAGAACACAATGACATGTATCTTGTAACCAACCACAAAACTGGTATGTATTCATGTAATACATTTTTGCTGTTTTTGCTGTTTTTTTATCTGATGTTGGAGCTTTTCTCCCCGGGCCTCCGCTGAAAATGGACATGTATCCAGTCAGAAATTCCCGGTAAACAAATGTAAAATAAATAAAATAAATAAATATGCATACTTCTAACAGGCATTGGCAAGAGGTCAGGGTCAAACCTTGTACCTTCTGCATGGGAGTTGAAGACCTTAATCATTATGCCAGCTGGTCCAGAGACTTACCTCCTGAAGCATAATCTTCGTGCAGGAGGGGATGATCAGAACCATAGAGATAATAGGTCATTACCCATCATTCATTCAGTACTAGAAGGATCATTTCCCATTTTTAGCCTCCTGGGAAAATGGATATATCATCTTTATATATTTGCAATGGTCTTTTATCTAAAGAAGTGCAACTAAAGGATAACATTTGATGTATTAGCATCATCCATATCACAAAACTATGTCCTTTCTAAAGAACTGAAAATCAAAACACTTCATGTGAATTCTATTGATCAGTGTTTATGTACATTTAGCCATTCACCAGGTCCCTTTTGGTCAATAATCCATTTATGCTCTCATAACTGAAGGCAAGTTGACCAAGGAAAGATATCATTTAAACAGTTATGGTTCATGATTTTCTGTTTTTTCCCCTATCCTTTTTCACATGCCTAGTGACAATTCAGGCCAGGACATGAAGAAGATAGCAGCACTGCACCATTTCTTACTTCTATAAGGGCCTTTCATCAGCAAGACTGCCATTTCCACCCCCTGGCATCACTATGTGCTTTTTTTCCATGCTATCCACCAGGTAAATTAGCATATATGTATGTTGCCCAAGCACATGCCCCCTGCACCCTAGGACTGGCATGCTCCGTACTCTCTACAGCATCAAGTTAGCAAGCCTCAGTTTCACCTTCAGTTGTCTAGACATTAATCAAGGCTTTATCACTTTACATCACCCGTGCAGGACTTTGTGCTGTTAGTGTAGTAATATTAATGTCTTCTATTTCAAGACATGAGGAGAAATCAGTCAGATGTCTACTTGAAATAACATTTCATGAAGATTTTAAAATATTCCTTTTTAATGAATTAAGTTTTAATATTGATCATATATGTGCAATCTCTCGTTATGTAATCGATGATTGGATGTATTGGTTTCTTCAGATGTTTTGATGTTAGTTTCCATTGCATGTTCTTAGTCTACAACTTTTATCAATAAAGTTTTCTCTGAAATGTATTCATCATTTATATACTCTTATGTATCAACATTTTATTGTTATCTAAAAAAATAAAAAAAAAATGTCACTCATAGCCAAAGTGAAAAATCTATCTAGTCTTATTGTTATTATACCTAATATGTTTAGCACATTTTTTTCTGTTGCTTTCTCTTGCATATTGTAGTATGGAATATTCTTATGCAACATCATTTTCAAGAAGTCCCTAAACTAACAATTTTTATGAGCATGACATTAGGAAAAATATAAAATCTAAGACAGCAAGGATAGACAATATGTTTCCTCTAGAAAGCCAAAAAAAAACACCAGACAAACTGATAAAAACAAAAAACAGCCAACCGGGAAGATGCTGCTTCAATCAAGAAAACAATTTGAACTTCCAAATGTAGTAATATACTCTTTATTAACAAGAACAAAATAAAAAAAAGATCCAGAATCAAGTGCTTTTGTCTCCGAATTCGGAGACTTTATCAAGATAAAACAAAATACACAAAAGGATCCGTTTTAACTACTCACACACACAGTGTAGACCAATCAGCTCACAATACTCATGAATAAACATGAGCACATGGGCTTCACTATACATGCCCAAAAAACATTTTAAACATACTAATAATTTGTTTCAAAAGTATAAAATCACCAAACTATGCCCCAAAACATCTCCTTTATAGCTAAAAAAATCATAATACCATATGGCTGCAAGAACATAAAAAATAGATTTAAAACAATCATAATACATGTGTTGTGGAAATATACAATATTAAAAACATCGCTATGTATATTAAATGAATATATAATATATATATATATATATATATATATATATATATATATATATATATATATATATATATATAATAATTAAAATAAATGCATAGATGTTTATATGTTCAATTAAAAAGCATACTTTGTGGTTTGTATAAAAAGATAATAAATGAGTAAATAAATAAAATCATCTTAACGTATGTAAATATACATAAATAAATAAATATGTATATAAATAAATATGTATAATAAATAAATATGTATAATACATAAATATGTATATATGTATATAAATAACTAACCAAAAATATCTTCACTTATAAAAAATGTTAGACATCTAAAACATATGCATTTTCTACAGTACCTTAAAAATGCTTCCTCAATATTTCTACCCTTGAAGAAAGCAAGTAATAGAAAAGGCCTCATTCAGGCCTGGCCATTGTGTAGCATTAGTTCTAAGTTGCCATAATGCTTCATTTCTCTCAAGGAGCAATGGCCAAGGTCCACCTTTCGGGTGATACTCCAATGATTCAATCATTGTAAATTTGAAACTATGGCCAATATACTCAGCACAGTGTTTGGCTAACGAATTTGACTCCTTTTTTTAATCTAATGTCTCTCAAATGTTCCCCCATGACTTTGGGGTCGAGTGGGTTTGTGAGTATTTGTTTGAGAGAGGTGTGTCTCAGTCTATCATTAATGTGTATGAACAACTGTTTGAGTTAGTCCTAAAGAATAATTGTATATATTTTGAAAATGAATTTTTCATCCAATCTGTGGGGGTGGCAATGGGCTCCCCTTGCGGGGGGCTTTATGCTGATATGTTTATGCATACAGTGGGAGAAGAAATTTCATTTTAATTCCCCCTTTTATAACCACTGTAAAATGTATGTAAGGTTTTTGGATGATATATTTATATTTTGGGACGGGCCTGAACAGTTGATCAATGAACTTTTGGATCATATTAATAATTCAACATGTTTTTTTGAAATTTACACATACAATTCGCGTAGATGAGATTTTCTATTTTAATGTTAAACTACTGAAAGATCATATATTGAAGAAGCTTGTTTCAGAGATTTACCATTAGGAAACCTACTCTAACAGTTTCTTACACTTTGATGGTTCCCACCCATATAGACAGAAGACAGGGACAGTGAAGGGGCAGTTTGTGAGGGCTGCCCGAATAGTTTCATGTTTCGAGTCATTTCTCACTGAATGTGAACTATTAAAAAAATATGTTTTTGAAAAGAGATTATCCTATTGATTTGGTGAACAACCTTATGTTGGAAGTTATCAACAAGAGGGAGAGTTGTTTATTTCGTGCCATTCTTACTTGTGAAACTACTACGGTACCTCTTGGTGGAATGAACAATAGTGGTGAGGAAGTCATGTTGATGTTCAATGTGGATCAAGGAATACAGAGTATGGGTTTTTATAGGAATAGCAACACATCTAACTTTCATTCAGCCTTTATCACAACTTATAATTTGGAGAGTAGGGAAATTGTAGATATTTTGTTAAAAAATTGGGTCATTTTGTCCTCATGTAGTGAAGTCAAACAATGTGTGGGTTAGAAACCTATGGTTGTCTATAGGAAGGGGCAATCCCTTAAGAACATATTTCACTGTGGGGACCACACACGATTTGGAGGACATATGAAAAAATGTAGCCTATGTAAGTATTGTGATTATATAATCGAAGGGTCCACCTTTATTAAAAAAATGGTTTGAAGGTATCTTTAAAGAAAAATTGTAATTGTCTAACAGAAAAGGTGGTATACTGTGTTTTTTGCTGTAAATGCCCCTGTTTTTACATTGGGAAGACAGAGAGGAAACTAAAAAGCCACATTTACAAACATTTGAGAGATATTAGATTAAAAAAAGAGTCAAATTCATTAGCCAAACACTGTGGTGAGTATATTGGCCATAGTTTCAAATTTACAGTGATAGAATCATTGGAGTATAACCCGAGAGGTGGACCTTGGCCATTGCTCCTTGAGAGAAATGAAGCATTATGGCAACTTAGAGCTAATGCTACACAATGGCCAGGCTTGAATGAGGCCTTTTCTATTACTTGCCTTCTTAAATTGAAATCACTTGAGAGATGAAAGCATGGTCTCTTTAACCATCTGGGTGGTAGTAAAATTTTCTACAAGGGTAGAAATATTGAGGAAGCATTTTTAAGGTACTGTAGAAAATGTATATGTTTTAGATGTCTAACATTTTTTATAAGTGAAGATATTTTTGGTTGGTTATTTATATACATATATACATATTTATTTATGTATTATACATATTTATTTATTATACATATTTATTTATTTAATATACATATTTATTTATATACATATTTATTTATCATGTATATTTATATATGTTGAGATGATTTTATTTATTTACTCATTTATTATCTTTTTATACAAACCACAAAGTATGCTTTTTAATTGAACATATAAACATCTATGCATTTATTTTAATTACTTGATATATATATATATATATATATATATATATATATATATATATATATATATATATATATATATTCATTTAATATACATAGTAATTTTGTTGTTCTGGTTGAGTGTCACTAAAGGGTGTTTTTAATATTGTATACTTCCACAGTGCATGTATTATGATTGTTTTAAATCTATTTTTTATGTTCTTGCAGCCATATAGTTTTATGAATTTTTTTAGCTTCAAAGGATATGCTTCTTGGGCATAATTTGGTGATTTCATACCTTTTAAACAATTTATTAATATGTTTAAAATGTATATTGTTATGTTTTATTGGGCATGCATAGTAAAACCCGTGTGCTCATGTTTATTCATGAGTATTGTGAGCTGATTTGTCTACGCTGTGTGTGCAAGTATTTAAAAATGATCCTTTTGTGTATTTTGGTTTTTATCTTGATAAAGTCTCCAAATTTGGAGACAAATGCGCTTGATTTTGGATCATTTTTTATTTTGTTTTTGTTAATAAAGAGTGTATTACTACATATGGAAGTTTGAATTGTTTTCTTGATTGAAGCACCATCTTCCTGATCAGACGTTTTTTGTTTTTATGTTTCTACTAGAGTTTTAAAATGCTATAGTTGTGAATTACATCTAGACAGCTCTGTTACTGAACATAAGAGTTCATGTACTGTAAATACAATCCATGTGTTCAACTGCTACAAAGACTTCATGTAATTTAGGGCTAGAAATAGCAATACACTTAAAACTGTTCATAGCAACTCTGATGTGTTCACCTTATGTTAAGCTGTATCAGTCTGAAAGAATGTACATGTTTTCTTCATCTGAATACCGTAGTCAGAGGCGATAGTAACAATAACAGTAGCAACGGATGCCACAACAGACTATTAACATGGAAAAACTCTTCAAGGCACATAACCCTCAGGGTTCTTATAATTTCACGTCAAACTGCATCTACAAATAAACCTACTAGAGCTTACATACATGCTGTTGCTTTGAAAGAATGTCTGAGCATTATAATGTAAAGAATTTGTACAATGCATGCAGCTCTTTTTGAGACACCTCTCCTTTACGTCATTGCTATTTTGGGGTTTCTCTGCTTTAATTTATACTGATGCATGGTAAGAGAACATATTTTTCCATTAGTCTAAGAATTCTGATATGATGCTGTATTTTGCATTTAATTTTCCACTGCTTATTAGATTCAAACAAAGGAGATTTAAGAGAATAAATGTTATAGCAGCAACAAAAGAATAGCATAAAAAGCTAACCTTGTTTCAAATACAAATGTAAATACTGCAATAAAATAGTTAGACAATGGGTGGTATTCGTAGCTATTGTGCGAATATGGTAGTGCTACTTGCGATGTTTGCAAGTGAGTGTAGCTAGATCGTGATTCATAGAGGCCATTTATGGTAATGTACAATGCCCACAAATGAGTGTGAAAAAAAAAATTAAGTATAATGAGATGTAAATGAGAATTGTGGAAATTGTGAAAAGCAATGTATGCAAATGAATTACCCTTGCAATTCATAGTCCAATAGGCACGGTCTATGCACATCTTATCTTAAAAGCATTGATGTGTGTTTTGTATCTATTTTGCAATCCACAAGCACTTACATAACACAAATTGGATTATTTCCTCAGAAATCCCTTATGTAATTTGGCCAAGTATGCACAAGCAACAAAGTGAAACATTTCCCCCAGCAACCATTTAAGAAGTTTGCCCAAGTATGCACAAGAACCTAAATAAAATATTTCCCCCAGCAATCCATTCAGTAGTTTGTATATGTATGCAAAAGCACAAAATGTCAAAAATAACACAAACATTTCTTGAAGTGAAGTTATTAATCCTACATTGTTTCCCTTCAAGTCAACTAATTCATTTCAACTTAACTCCTGTATTCCTCCAATAAATTGGTGCTTTTACTAATGTAAGATCAGGGTCCTTTACATGTTTTGTATGCAAATTAGGCCTTTACAAGTTCGTCTGTATGAGCTGTAGTCACACGGCAATTTGTAAGTCACCTTATCCTTGTAAAAGCTTGCCCCTTAATGCTTACACCTTATGTACGTTATGATTTTGCCATAGTGAGGTGTGTTTAACAAAAGGTATCCACATTTCCTTAGTCAGCATGAAAGACCACAGCTGACCTTATTTACATAATATCATAGCACTGCTCTTTGAGGATCAATGCCACACAAAATAAGAGGGCAAGATTATGAATACCACCCTATATTTTATTAGGAAAATGTTGGCATTTCTTTGCATCATTCTAACATACTTCTGAAATAGACAAAATAATGTGAGGATTGATATAAAAAGATGATGTACAGTTTTAGTGTATAATGTGATGGGAATGTATTGAACAAAGGAGAGTAGGGTAAAGCAGATAAAAATATTAGGAAGATGAAAGAGCAGGGTCTTGCATGAAGCAACATCATCATACAGAATATAGTACAAAATAATTCGTAGATGTATGGAGGCACAGACAGTGACAATTATACAGTGATAGCTCATTAGTATTCAAAAACGTACATGCTGGTTGGTCAGCCCAACAAACATGCACATTGAAAATCAAGCATATACCAATAGAAAAAAAGACTGGTTGCTGCAGTATTAAGTGGCCAGACTTTTTTTCGATTGGTATATGATACACAGGAATTAGTCTCAACTATTCAGACTTTTGCCTCATATTATTTTAGCTGTTCCTCAATAAATTTGTGTTTTTCTGACAAACCACTCAGGAATGAAGTCACTAAATATTATACACATTTCAGATACAGACTTTTTTTCCTTCAGACAATGCTCATTAACACAAATATTATAAACTTAAAAAGCTGTGAGACTATTAAGACCATCATTTATAATTGGTCCCCTTTTGGAGCCTTTGTCGCCTCTATTTATTGTTTTATCCACATTTTTTGAGTTAAGAGGTTAAGAGGTACATATGGAGGACAGAGCAAATACAAGGAAAAATCAGGTATATTCTGCAAAACTAAAGAAATCTACCTGATATTCCTTGTAGTTTTGCCCTGTCTCTCTGTTACCTCTCAATTATCCAGATGTTATAATTAAAAAAGAAGAAAACCAATGAAGATCTTCATTCCTCTCCTGCTTGTTTTCCACAGTACTGATGCACTGTGCAAGCATGGGATAATAAGCCCCATATGCATGCACATATATCAACAAACACAGAAGAATGAGGAAACAATGCAGAGGTTCATCACGCTGCTGTCATTCAAAGAATTAATCTCATTGTATAATAGCAATAACTGACTCATGGGTGTGGGTATATTGAAGATTTACCCACGGTTTGCTTTGTTTAATCAAACCATGCCAGCCATGGGTAAATCTTCAATATATCCATATCCAGTCATCGGTTAGTGTTTAAATATTTAATGCTTCAAAAAATCACAAGCCTCAAAAAATTGAATGAGACTGAAAAGTGCTTACTAGCCATGTTTCCTTACACAGAGAGCTAAGGAAAACAATGCAAGTCGTGTATTGCAGTAACCCATACATGTAAAATTTAAAGCATGATCTTAATTTATAGAATGACTTTTGGACTACTTGTATAGACATTTATTGAAGACATAATCATTTATAAAGTGTTGGATAAATTAAGAAACTGATAAACATAATTACACACGCACACACACACACACACACACACACACACACACACACACACACACACACACACACACACACACACACACACACACACACACACACACACACACACACACACACACACACACACACACACACACACACACACATACACACACACACACAGCTTTAAATAATTATGATGTTTTCAAATGCAACCATGTATGTATTATATATGTATCTATAGCTGTATCTATAGCTATGCATACACACACACACACACACACACACACACACATATATATATATATATATATATATATATATATATATATATATATATATATATCCGGAAAGACAAATCTGTACCATTGAATAGGCAGCAACAATGAAATGGAATATACTGACTTCCAGAGTTCGATGTATTCAACATAGCAGGAGGTGAAGTCAGTCACCCATGCTATGCAGCTTACCATACCGTGACTTTCTACAGCAACGGTATGTGTATTTTACTATTTTGCAGGGGGAGGCAAGCCCCACTGCACCCTCCATGTGTGTGGCTGCACCTCCACACCCCCTGTAAATTATATATATACCAACTCCGACATTGCACTACAGTGAAGAAATGGGTTAATTCCCTGCTTCTCAATGAACTGCAATCTCTGTACACAATGCCGAACTCAGAAAATTGAACTATTCTACACATTTGCTGCAGTGTAGTCGATGTTTTGTGTTTCGGCATTCTGCCCACTTGAAAACTGCTTTTAGACCACATGCTGGTCGACCGAAACAGTTTCGGAAATCTAATAGTAAACCATGTGTGTGTGTGTGTGTGTGTGTGTGTGTGTGTGTGTGTGTGTGTGTGTGTGTGTGTGTGTGTGTGTGTGTGTGTGTGTGTGTGTGTGTGTGTGTATAAATATATATATATATATATATATGTATATATATATATATATATATATATATATATATATATATATATATATATATATATATATATTTATTTATTTTATTTTACATTTGTTGACCGGGCTAGTCCAGCTGGATATATGTCCATTTTCAGTGGAGGCCCGGGGAGAAAAGCTCCACAAATTACAACAACATAAAAGGTCAAGACAAAGACAATAACAGTATAATTTGGTACATAAGTTTTAATATATATATATATATATATATATATATATATATATATATATATATATATATATATATATATATATGTGTGTGTGTGTGTGTGTGTGTGTGTGTGTGTTTGTGTGTGTGTGTGTGTGTGAGTGAGTTGAAAAAGACGACTCCCAACCAGTAGTTAAGTGATACTCCACATGTAAACAAGGAGCCAGCAAAATCAAAAACAAAGCATTTAACTTAGTGTCTAAAGATCAAATGTATATTCTAGCCTTTTTATTATACTTACTATATATTACTCTGGTGAGAACAGAGAGCTAGGGGACTTTCTGTGTGTTCAGACACCACCAAACTCTGGCACAACATAACTAGAGAAACTCATAAGGAGAGCAAATATCTGTCATCCTACAAGTTCCGTTTCTCTCTAGTGATCTTGTATATTTGCATTGTAAAAACGGTCCTACATTTTACAGGTAAACACATCATTTTAAACCTGAGTGCCGTGAGTAACAGAACATGTTTGGTTCTTGTTTCTTAAGTTCTGCAATCAAAACAATTCGGTTTTACAGTTTTAAAATTAACAGATAATGAATGACAGCTTTCTGTTGATCTAAAGTAGGACCATTATTTTCATCCAAAAATGGTGTATAATTGCACTTATTTGTTAACTGAGATGACCCAGTCTTCTGAAGTGCCCCATTTTTAGTAGTGACCCATGAGCATTGTGTGTTTAAGGCTTCATAGTCACAGAATAGGCACATGTAGACTTAAAGAATCAGAGCTACATGCAAACACAAAATTTCTTTAAGAAGTTGCAGTTTTTGTGTTCTTTGCTTCACTGGATCAATAATTGCAAAAATCAACATGATATTGATGGTTTTGCTGCTCATAAAGTAATCATTAATTCACTAACATTAAATATATATGCGTATGTATACACACACACACACACACACACACACACACACACACACACACACACACACGTGCACACACACACACACACACACACACACACACACACACACACACACACACACACACACACACACACATATACACACACACAAACACACATGTTTAAAGGGGTTCCTATGAGTTAAACGACACGTCGTTCCATCGACAGCCGGCAGATGGACTTCAAGTAACCGAAACGTGAAAGGAACGAAACCTGAAACCAACGAACGTGAGTTAACCGAACGTCAAAGGAACGAAAACCGAAATCAACGAAAGTCAGTCAACCGACACCGACGCGGAGGTAAGCGAAATGTGTAAGGGATGTGTATGTATGCAGTAGTGATGGACGTTATGGTGCGAGTAAGGTAAGTGTGTGATGTACACGGTCTGTGGGGATGGGGTGGGTTAAGTGAGTTAGGGTTAGGGCTCGGGTCGGGTAAGTGTGTAGTAGTGATATCTTGTGGGTTAGGGGTGGGTTAAGTGAGTTAGGGTTAGGGCTCGGGTCGGGTAAGTGTGTAGTAGTGATATCTTGTGGGTTAGGGGTGGGTTAAGTGAGTTAGGGTTAGTGCTCGGGTTAGGTGAGTGTGCGAGAGTGACGGACCTTAGGGTTAGGGTTTGGGTCAGGGTTGTCGATAGGTGTGCATGTCAGGTTTAGTGTTGCTTTGGTAGGAGTTTGGTTTGCTTGTGTTGTGTGTGTGTGTGGTGTTTGGAGTGGGGATCCGTTTTGCTTTTTAATTATTGTTGTTGTGGTGTGGAGTGTATGATGTGTATATTGTAGGTAGCAGCGCGAGTATGTATGTAGTTGTGTATGTGTTTTTGTGGTAGTGATTGTACTTGCAGGTATGTGTTGTTTAGTGCTAGTATGTAGTTTAGACTTGTCGGTTGAGTGAGTTTCGTTTATGTTGGTTTTCGTTGTTTTGCCGTTTCGGTTAATTGAAGTCCATCTGCCGGCTGTCGATGGAACGACATGTCGTGTATCTGATATGAACCCGTTTAAAGACATTTTGGGGCCTATCCATCACCCCACAGATATCAAGTCTCATGCCCTACAGGCCCCCTCCCCCCAGTCCTCGGCTTCTGAGGAAGCTGGGAAAAAGTGATGATATATGGATTATAGCAATCAGAAAATGGGAGATAAGGGATTTTATGATCATTTCTAACATCATCCTATTAGACAGAAAGCACAAATATCTGTCTACTGCTTTGAATCCATTGCAGCTGAACTATTCAGAACATTTTTCCACCCCTAAGTTGCTCTTATTCTTAGTCCCAATCATCAGAGCTATAGTTCCGGACCTTCTTTCAGATGTTTCTGCTGCACCAGCTGATATTACTAACTTATCCCTTGTTCCTCCCTTACCAGATCCTCCATTGCGAGGGCTGCTAATTAAGCCATAGGGTTCAAAACCTCTGTATCATGGATCAAGCCACTCATTTAATTTGTTTGTCATTTTATTTCCTTCTTTGCACATTATGGGTTAGAGGCCAGTGTATTTCTTATACATCACCATGTTTAATATGTGATTCTTGAGCAGATTTCTCCTAAACAAATGTCTTTGGATT
This sequence comes from Protopterus annectens, assembly GCF_019279795.1. Taxonomy (NCBI): domain Eukaryota; kingdom Metazoa; phylum Chordata; order Ceratodontiformes; family Protopteridae; genus Protopterus; species Protopterus annectens. The sequence goes on from NC_056732.1 coordinate 596,629,467, forward strand.
TTTTTGTCTTTTCAGGTAACTGCCAGCCCTCCTTCTTTACAAATAGTGAGGAGTCAAAAAGATATTGTGATATTCCCTGGACTCCGTGTCACAGGACAAACCAAAACTTCCCAAAATGTTATGGTCCTACTTAAAGGGCCTTTCACATAACTACTTTATAAAATGGAAATAGACCTTATCCTCATCCTCACAAATGGTCACTAGACCACCATAATTCATCTTCTGATCCTATGACAGCAATACAGTTATCAGGCTCAATTAACAAATATTAGAGCTAACACATACTCAGTATAATGGCTTTTTGCTTCAATAGTTCCTCTCTTTCTCAGACTTCCCCACCACTAAAGCAACCAGCTCTCAGTGTTATTGCATTAGATAACAGAAAACATTGTTCTTATTTCTGGTAATCCCTCCGAGTATACAACAGTTGTGTAAAATGAGAACATCAACAGTGTACTTTGCTCTTTCTTCACTGTTGTAAGACCTAAGAGTTGACATATAAACATTCTGAGGGAGAGTATCCCCAATGTGAACTGAGGCTTGCTACCTGCAAAAATAAATTCAGTGAATGTTTGCAGAAGGTAGCTTTGGTGAACATTTTTTAAAATTTTTTACCTTTGGAGAGTCAACCTGAATCTGTGTAAAACACATTCTCAGAGTACAGAGCACAATAGACTAAGTGACAATAATTTAAGATGGCAATATTATATAAAATTATCTAAGCAAGGACTTATCATCCAGAAATTAAAGAAAATTCTGTGAAATGATACAAGGAAAGGACTGCTATCACAGTTCCAGAACAACATGATTTTTTAAAGAGCTTTGCTAGTAAATGAGAATTACTATGTGTAGTGAAAGACCCCCCTTCCCCCTGAAAAAAAGTACTATACTTAACATTATACAATGGGGCAAAACTATAACTGGCAGCATTAGGAAAAATGATAGTCAAAATCACAAACTGAATGCACGTCTACTACATTCAATATGGTGGTGTTTTACATAAAAATTATGTTTGCAGCCATTTAAAAGGCCTGAAGATGCTAGTTGAACAGATGTTAGAAAAGTTATCACTGTAAAGACAGATGCTGTTGCAGACCTTCATGTGACAGGCATATCCAAGAGAAAAAAAATTGTAACAACAAGCAGCAATGAAATAGAAAGTCTATATTTTTCTCTGCCAGGGCCTCATGTGTACTGGCTAAGATAGAATCAAAGGTGAAGAGTTTTGCCCTATGACATATTTTCCAAATACCAGACCAAAGGAAGACTTTTAAAGTACATAAGATAATATAGGTATTTTTCTTGTAATGATTGATGTTAAATAATTTATATTATTAATTTTGTCACTAAATAAGAAAGAAGTTCAACCACTTCCCACCAAAAAAAGCCTGATGTTTTATAATAGACAGGACATGTTTTCTTCTGGAGTTTAGTTGACTTTATAAACTCTGTTTTATTACTTTAGACTTTATGATCATTTGCTAAGGGCAATGCAATGCTGAAGTGAGAGTTGTAAAAGGCAGGAATGGCTTTCTTAAACAAAGTGTCATTTAATTGGCAGTGATTCTGATATAACAAACCTCTTAGATGGATCAAGTCCCCTTCTGTCAGGAGGAGTGTACGTATAAACAGAACAAACTTGAAGCCTTCTGAGCTGTCATCCATCACTGGGAACTAGTACAGATATTAGTACCAGAAACCATTCTCAGGTGTATCCTAAACCATGGAAGACAAATCTGTATAAGGGCAGCTGAGGACAGACTGCGGTAGGTAATAAACCAAAGTCAGAATGCAAATGCTCATCAAGAGTACAATGAATGAATTACAGTGTCAAATGTCACTTCGATATCAAGCTGACCAAGAAGAGTTTAATAATAATCAAGACAATCAGCACTATAATGATGCTGCAAACCAGACCAAAAAGGGTCCTGAGATAAAAGATGCAAATAAACAATCTTCTTTGAATGTTTTCCAAAAATGGCAAGTTCATTATGGCCTGACAGTTATAATTTGCTTTTCCTTCAGATTCAGAGAGGACTCCAAAATAAATTAAAATACAGCTTCATGGTTATACAAAGAGACAATAACTACCTTGGAAGAATAGAGCTGTAGTCCACTATTTGAAAATGCATACTTCAAATGATATGTATTGCTTGCTATAATTAGAAACTCAAAACTCAGTCCAAAAATAAAAGGACTGCAGCTGTTTTCTTTAATCACTGCAATGCATTGTATGAATTGTCACGTGACAAAAAAAGCAAACAAACCACATCACCAACCACAAACGTGCATAATGCATAAAGGTAAAAAACTTGATAAATTGTAATCACCAACCACAAACGTGCATAATGCATAAAGGTAAAAAACTTGATAAATTGTAGAGAAGCCCATTGCCCAGGGTACAGGAAGGTGGCACTGCTGATCTCAAAACATCACTCTTGCCAGTATGAAAAATCAAGTAACCATCAATCAGTGTTAGCATGTATAATATAAAGCTGAGTATTAAAGTATACAGTCCTGAAAATTTTGTAAGCAAATCTGAAAGAAATTATAGATATATATGGCCATTTGTATCAATGCTCAGATGAGGTACAGAATTGGCTTTGGAACTTGTCTGCAGCATTTATAAAATATTCATTTTAAAACAAAATTAACTATTATTTATTCTGTTGTCAGTGGTATGCACAAGTGTCAAATAAATATGCAATATTCTTTTTCATTTGTTCAAAAATACACTATATTTCTGTTGGAAAAGTGAGCACTTCAATCATTTTAAATTCTGCAAAATAGTGAAAAATTTTTTCTCATTAAAGATCAAGATATTGCTGCTCCATTGTCCTTGACTCAAATATTTGCAAAGTCCAAACTCAAAGGTTTGGCTTTTTGATTCAAACATCATTTTGCAGACAATTGTCCAACTACATTTTCCTAAAATGTAACAAGTATGTCAGTCTACTTTGCAGATACAACCTTTTGCAGGTACAGAATGTGATATTTAAATGCTATCACCATTTAAAAAAAACAGCATTCTGGAATATGACCATTAATAAATACGTTTATAATTAGAAATCACTTTTGTGTTCTACTGAATACTATGTTCTTCTACCAAACATCCTTCTAGACACAGTCTTATTATAAAGCCTATGGATAAAGCCGTCAGTAAGTCATTTAGTGCTCAGTGTGAGTTATTTAAAATATTCAGTGCTTCCTACTGAATCATAGTAAGTTGTCACCCTCTTGTGGAGAAGAGTTGGATTTATTTAAGAACAGGAAACTTGAGAAAACTGAGTCACTGCGATACTACAATACTTTTTAAAAATATAATATTTGCAGCTGTCTTACAAATTTCTCTACAATTGGGCATTATTATGCTCATAAATCAGAGTGCTAACATAATTTTTCTGTTGCAGTTTAGTCATTTAATGGTCATGGTTCAATAGGGGAGCATTTAATGTTGTCTGAACCTGGTTGCTGAGTTGGACAGGAAGTTCTTGAGGGATGGGTAAACATTCAATTTCCATAGTGCTGAGTTGGGACAGTGGCACTGTATCCCATTTTTTGATCTTAATACTTTAGTATTTAGGAACCATAAATATATTGGTAACTGCATCTCAGAGTGCACATCTTTTGTGATTAGGAGACCAGGATATAATAGATGCTAAGTCATTATGAAGCATTGTGCATCTGGCCTTGTATAGCACAAAGGAAAGAGGATAACTATATGACCAGAGTATAGGCCATTAGATTCCAGTGTTACTTTAATCTTATTTAAGTATAGCAGTCATGCAGTGGTTAGGATATTGGGCTTATAAGGTATACTGATCTTGTGTTGTGCCATTAGGTTTGATGGTGTAATGGTAAGCACTCCGGACTTTGACTTTAGTGAACCTAACTGAAATCTCAGTGGAATTTGTATGCAGTAAGAACCTGCTATCATGGATGGGCAGTGTCCCATCATCTCTCTGGCCAATCTGATAGACCTGGGCATCCTGAGGCAATGTAGCAATTGTCTCATGCATACTGACAGCCAGTTATTCCTGAAACAAGCAACTACTTTATGTGAGGAATGTAATTACACTGTGAAACTGCAAGCAAGGCTCTCACATAAGGACAAATTGAATGTTAAACTGGTTGTCAGCACACACACGCTTCCTACACTGAATAAGGACAGGACACATAAACCTAAATATGTAGAGGTACTCACTAGTAACTTAATAAAAGATCAGAGGCCTTCCAAATGGAAACTGCTTACAAACATAACAATGTTAAAAACAACCAGAACACATAATAACACGCACACACCAGTGTCTCAACAAATACACCCATAAGGTATAACACCACAAAACCTAATGAATTGGTCATAGATGACTCCATTGTGAGACACACAGATGTTCCCATCACCAGGCTGGATAAGGAATGAGTTACAGTTAGCTACCTGTCAGATGCCAGATCCATCAAGTCACTCAACCACAAGTTGTCCATGTGGGGGTGAATGACTTGAGATATACATCACTGGACTATATGAAGAGAAACATGACTGAGCTCTCAGGTTATGTGTCACAGGCAGGTATAATCCTTGCCTTAAGCAGCATTCCACCTTCTCCAAGGAGGAAAACCACAATACAAACAAAAAATGGTTGACTCTAACAATTGGCTAAGCTTCTGGTGTCAGTCAAGGGGGATCCAATATCTGTCAGCCTGGGAAGACACATCCTCATCCACATATACATGCATGTACATGCACCTATATATATGTGCACACACATCTGCACATGCAGAAACACAACTGCACACATATATATATATATATATATATATATATATATATATAGAGAGAGAGAGAGACACGCGCACACACACACACACACACACACACACACACACACACACACACACACACACACACACACACACACACACACACACACATTTGTTAACTAGGAATGCCACTTTTCTGAAGCAGCACCTTTGTAGATAAAATACTGGTAGTACAGAATGCTCTGTTATGCCATCTGTAGTTCTGCACCAAACTGCCATACGCATATACATATGCACTTATACCTATATATACAGATCTACATACACAGTTACATACAAATAGATCTATGTTCACATTAAGCCCGCTAGGTGCTGCCTTTACTGCATTTGCTTCTATAAGCTTTCCTAGCATTTTGAGAAGCATTCTGCTAACTGACAGAACTACAGATGGCATAACAGAGCATTCTGTATTACCAGCATTTTATCCACAAAGTATGGCAGTCTTCATTCTAAATTTTCGCTTCTTAGTTAATTAGTTGGGCATTATTATGTCTTATGATTCAGTGCTGAATCATACCTCACGGAGCTCTTAAGAATATTAAATAGCCATATTGTAACCAAATCCTACCCATTATTAAGGTAAAAAAACAGGCCAAGTATTAGGCTGCTCATGATAAGTCTTTGTGAAATTATGATGCATTTCATGTGGCCTTTCAATTGTCTTAGGGAATGGCAAACAGATTTTTGTAAACTACTCCAAGGCTGCAGAAAAAACTTCATTGCTAAAATTAACCCTTTTCGAAAATCAAAAAATTAGGACTGCTTTGTCACTTAACCTTCAGGTCTTATCTGGGTAACTCAGCTTTGGAATGGTCACTGCAGCTGTGTTCCTCACATTCTCCCTCTAAGAAGTGCTCCACTATAACATGGAGGCCCTTCTGAGATTATATCTAAACTTTACATCATCTTGCATTTTTGGACATGAGTTTCTAAAGGTTCTTCTGTAACACATGGTTGCTGACACTGTAAATCTAACTCCACAGTCATGTCACCATCAAATGAATGCTGGCTGTTGATTAGGAATGAGTTTAGTAAATGCAACATATGTGGCTCCAGTATCATCTGTCTGTGGACCCAAATGCATCAATTTCCTGAGTGTGACTGCTGAATGATTCTCTGAGCAAATATCCAACCAAAATGGTTGGCTAATTCCACACTCCCAGTCCCAGCCTCTTAAATTTTGTGACAAGCCTTCTCAGCAAATGGATTGTTTTTGATAAGCACAGTAAAATGCATCCAGAGGGACTGTTCTGTGCAGATTTACCATAAGCCAATAGTAATACTGTATGAGATTCGTTTGTCGGCTATAAACCACCTTCATGTTGGTCCTTCTTGAACAATCTGTCTGTCTGTTATCTTTCTTTTTTTCTCTCAATCTTTTGCAACAGAGAATGTGATCTGACCAAAAGGATCCTTTGTAGTCACCACTTAAGCTATTAGAGCATAGGAGAAAATGACCTGGAACTGAACTTCCTGCACAGCATTTGGCAATGCACAGTCAACCAAAAGGAATAAGTGAATAAAACACAAGTAGTGTAATGCACATTAAGTACTATGTAGAGTATAAATGTCTCCCTGTTATGGAAATATATTCAGGTCTACATTCCAACAAAATAAACAACTAAGAGGTCAGCGTGTAAGAAAATGGCTATGCAAAATAAATTAAAAAGAAAGGAAAGGAAAGGAAAAAATAAAAAGATTTAAATATCTTAAGTAATAGAAAATGAACAAGAAAGGAAAAAAATATAAAGCCATTTTAGTATCTTAAGTAATAGATTAGTAAAACAAAGGAGCAAACATGCCTTAATGAGATCATTCAGTAACCAAACAGGAAGACAGACAATAGTTGGGGGTTGCATAACAATAACTGCAATAGTTAAAAAAAAAACACTGTAATGTTATACATTTTTTTTGATAATGTGAGTTGTAATTCCCTGAACTTAACTAGGTGTTCGATATAGCTGATCAGAGAAAATCCTAGAAGAGCTATTTCATGTAAGAAAACATTCTATCAGAAAGTTGGCAGTTGTTCGTTGGAAAATTTTAGATCTAAAGGCTTTTGGATGGAATTATTATCACATCCCTTTAGAGGTAAGGAGTTGTACTGGGTAAGCAACTACAGAAAGTAACATTTATGGTTCAAGAGACAGATGGCCATGTCTGACGTTTTATTTATATGAAGATAGTTGGCTCAAGAAATAGAGGAAGAATGATGTTCACCACTAGCAAGTAAAAAGTGCATAAGCAGAACAATTATACTTGGAATCATATTCAGAGTAGTAATAAGTCCACGTGTTTATATATCAGGAAACAATGAGCAGGGTTGGAGGGTCATGCTATAGTTAAGAAATTAAGACTAGTTTCACAATGGATCATTTAGTGTCTGAGATTAAGCAGACTGGGGTTTGAAAGTAGTGACCGTGATAGAGAAATCTACAAGCAATTCTTCCACAACTGTTTAATCACATTTGTACACAGACAATGAATTCAATTGGCTTCTAATCACCTTTGGCCATTGTGATGAGTCCCTGTACTGCAGAATTATGTTAAGAATATCTTAGTCAATGGGTAGACTTCCTTAAGACAGGTACGAATTGAATAACCTTACATTTTGACATAGCACCCCTTCCTATTCAACTCCTTTGGCAGTCTGTCAGGAACTAGTGCCTTTTTCTTCTACTGCCACTTCTTGTTTTCCATTGTTTATCTCTTTCATTCTAACATAATAATTTTTCTATTATTTTCCCACCCAAACATGCCCAATCATTCTAAGGAAAAGGCAGTTAGGCAGAATATTTGTGTTAAATGTGCACTCTATCTGACAAGTCTTCAAATGTATCTAATAAATCTCTAAATGTATGTGTTCAAGCAGGGTCTATGTCTACTCATCGAAGGTTCTTTCCTTGAACCTCAGATGAGTGAACAGTAGACCTCGAACGTTCATTACTGAATGTTTATTTCAGCAAATGTGTGAGATGGGGAAAGTAACTAGTTGGCCAACATTTCCCCATCACACACACCATGGTATTTCAAACCCACCCAGGTGGGGATCTGCACCCCCCCACCCCCAGTTTCATAGTTTCATAGTTTGGTACTAGGCTATCTGCCCTGGGGCATTTATAAGCCTAGCCATAGTGATGTGGCTTTTGCCACCACATGTAATGGTACAAAAGTGTACAGAATAGATTTAGAATACTGTGCCTCTGTCTAGTAGTGACACAGTGAAGACCCCCCTTACATAATAGAATTAGTTTACTGTGCCTCTGTCTAGTAGTGACACAGAGATGACCCCCGGGGTAAACCTATGATCTCACATCCACTCATCATGATTTCTCTTGAAGAGAGTCAGTGAGGGGCTCTGCCTAACATAACCTGGGATTCTGTTCCAGAGTATGGGAAGCCTCTGAGTTATGAATCTGTCCCTCCAGCATGTTCTGTTCATATTTGTGCTGAGGTTCAAATCTTTAGCTCTCATGGTTCTGATGGATTTGGATTTTTTGAGGTGGAGCATGTCCATCAATTCCTGATTGAACATAGCCTTGTACGTCAGGCACATATCACCTCTGAGTAGGCGGTATGCTACTGAATAGAGTTGGAGTTTCTTTAGTCTGGCAGCATATGACATATGTTGGAGACCCTTGATCCTCTTGGTGAGGTACTTTTGGGGTCTCTCTAGCTGTTGCAAATGCCGGGTGAGGTACATACCAAATGGGGCATTGTACTCAATCATGGGCCTGATAAGGGAGGAGTACAGGGGCACAATGACCTCCTTTGATCTGGATGTGAATCCCTTCATGATAAGGTGGGCAAGGTAGAAAGTCTTTATAACCACTTTGGCAACGTGGGTGTCAAATGAGAGGTCACTATCGACTTGGGTCCCCAGGTCTCTGATTAATTTTTCTGTACTCAGTGGGTTACCGCCTATGTGATAGTTTGTGGGCACTTTGTTTTTCCCAAAGGGGATGACTATACATTTTTTTGGCATTTAGTTTAAGGCCATGATTCCAGCACCAGTTGTCCGTTTCAGTGAGGCCTTTCTGTAGGATGTATGTGTCAGCTGGTGTATTGACTATGGCGCCTAGCTTGCAGTCATCTGCGAACTTTGTCAGCTACAACCCACCCATGTTTGCTTTCACATCTGAGAAATAAATGCCGAACAAGAGGGGTCCCAGGACAGAGCCCTGTGGGATACCACTTGTCACTGGCTTTGAGTCTGACATGGCTCCAGCGATTCTGACTTTATGGGTTCTATCCTTTAGCCAGTTTGCCACCCATCTTGTGACATATGGATTTACATTTAAGCTGTTGAGCTTGTCTATGATGCCAGAGTGGGGTATTGTGTCAAAAGCTTTAGCCAAGTCCAGGTAGGCTGTATGGACTGCTTTGCCCTCGTCAATGGCCATAGTGATCTGCCTTTTACAAAGCCGAACTGGGTGGGATCAAGTGTCTGTAAGTCCCCCATGTCTCTGTTTATTAGTTCCATAATGATTCTTTCCATAGCTTTGCAAACCAGGCTGGTTAAGCTTGTGGGGCGATAGTTACCAGGGTTAGTAGAGGTGCCTCCTTTGTGGAGTGGGACTACTGTTGCTGCACGCCAGTTTTCAGGTACATATCCTGTAGTAAGGCTAAGGTTAAATAGCATTTTTATGTGCGGGTTTAGCTCCTCTTGGAGTTCACGTAGCACGCAACCCGGGATACTGTCGGGTCCCATTGATGCTGTGTTTTTAGCTTTGCTGAGGGCGGTTCTCACCTGGACATCTGAGATGACAGGGAGGTTGTCAGCTGGGATAAGTATTTCATCTTTTGGGGGTGAGGGAGGGGAGAAATTTGCACTGAACCTGTCTGCCAGAATGTTGGCAATATCTGTGGGTTCAGTGTATTTTTTGTCATTGTGAACTAACTCTGAACATATCTGAGGGTTTCCAACCAGGTTTCTAACATAGCTGAAGAAGGCCTTGTGGTTATCTTTAGTGTCCATAGCGATTTTTCTCTCAAAGTTGGCCTTGGATGTTTTTATGAGAGAACGTAGCTTTCTACTAATGCTGATCAGAGATGCCGTCTCTTTATGGGATTTTGCTCTGTTGTGCAGTAGCTTCTTTCTTTTGTTATACAATTTGTTTATGGCTGGGGTCCACCAGACAGGATGCCTGCCCTTGGTGGAGAGGGTCTTGGTTTTATTTGGGATTGCATGATCCATGCATTCTTGGAGATGTCCGTAGAATGCATTTGTGAAGGATTCTGCATTGTGGGATGTGGTTTCCACTGTCCTAGTGGGCTTAAAGGATACCATCTCAGTTTTAAGAAGTGTAAAGTCGGCTTTTGAGAAGTTTTTCACTATAGTCTTTTGTGTTGGGGTGGAGGTGGGATATGTATATCCAGGGTGATTAGTTTGTGGTCAGACCTCACTAGTGAAGAGTATACTTCCTGTGTTTAGCACTTTGTCCCCATGTTTGTGATGATCAGGTCTAGTATATTATCTCCCCTTGTGGGAGTGGTGACTAGCTGTTCCATTGCGTTTGAATTTATGAATTCCAGGAACCTTTGGGCTAGGGTGTTTGGGCTAGAATAATGCATCCAGTCTATGTTAGGGTAGTTGAAGTCTCCCAATATGATGGTGTTTGGTGAGACATTCATATCCTCCAATGTCTTCAGGAAAGCTGATTGGCGTTCCTGAGATTTGGAGGGTGGTCTGTAACATGCTACCAGTTGTATAGCAGTTTTGCCTATGGTTAGTTGCACCTGGATGGTCTCTGATGCTTCATGTGTTGCCACTAACCTGGAGGTGTGGGTGTCCTTGATGAATATGGACACTCCCCCTCCCTTTTTGGTTTGGCCCGAGTTTTGGGGCCGAAACGCATGATACGAGGTATAGCCTGGTAGCACTGGGGTGCTCTCAGGAGCCTTGAACCAGGTTTCAGTTACTGCACAGACATTGATGTCCTCCATACTGAGGAGTGCTTCAAGAGCCTGCATCTTGAGATTTAGCCTTCTAGCGTTGAGCAGCATTACCCTTAATTTTATTCCATTTTTGTTTTCTAAGGAGGTGGGTTTGTCTTTTGAGCCTTGCCTAAAAAAGGCACTATGGGGGTGGCAAGAGCCTTAGCCAATATCCGGAAGCCCAGTGGTGACAGATGCAAGCCATCCCTTGCGAAGCAGCATGGCTTGTCCAGCATGTCATCCCAAGCAGACAGACATTGGATCCCCTTAGAATGACACCAGTATTTGAGCCAATTATTAAAGCTGGTCATCTTGTCTTTGTATTGTGGCATCATTCTTGGTGAGGGCAAGATGCTGCTCAGGGTCAGGGTCATACCAGCCTGGGCTACATAATCAGAGAGTTCCTTTATGTCTCTTTTCATGTAGTCCAGGGAGGTATGTCTCAGGTCATTCACGCCGGCATGGACAATGACGGAGTCATATTTGTACTTGCTTTGGAGTGACCTGAGTGCATGTGTTATGTGGCGGATCCTAGCTCCCGATAAGCAGCTCACCGTTACCCTCTCCTTGTTCAGCCTAGTAAGCAGAACGTCAGTGTGTCTGACTATAGAGTCACCTATTACTAGTGTATCAGGCATGGTGTTTGGCCTTAAGGGCTGTGATTGTTTGACACACTGATTTATTCAAGTATGTGATGCATGTGTTATGCTTTGAGGTGGTGGATTTTTGGGTGTCTGCTTTGGGAGCCTCTGTTGTTTTGGTAAGTTTGTTGTTAGAGCCTCCATGTATGTCTTTGTGTTTTTATGTGTTTGGTTTGCAGTTGTGGTAGGTCTACGTGGGACTGGGTTTGGTGTTTGTGTGGTTACCTTCTCCTCCTGTCTGGTCTTGCCAGTCCTGAGTTGACAGACTTCAGCCTCCAGTTTGGCTATATAGTTGCATCTCTCACATGTATTTGTGTTTGTTGGAAGGAGGAGAGGGTTGTCTGTGTACATGAGACAATTGTAGCATTGTCTCAAGATTCCCAGATTAACCAGCTGAACCGGAGAGGATGCCAGCAATCTGCCACTCAACATGCTAAAATATTATAAGGGAGTGCTGTGCCTTTTAAGGGAAGTGGGTACTCACAGGGAAGGTAGGTGGATGTAGTGCTTACTTTAGTTAGCGAGTGCTTACTTAGAAGAGAGATTTTGAGAACAAGTGCTAGGCTTATAGTAAAGTGATTAGACTAGGTTATTATAAGAGTAGAGCTTTCTTAAGGGAAAATTTGAAGAGCAGACTTGGCGGAACCAGAAAAGTTTAACCTTGTTTAACCGGCGCTTCTCTATGTGCACAACCGCGCAAAAATGCTCAGAGGCGGATTTTAAACAGGGAACTTCAAAAGAGATAGAAATGGTCCAAAACAACCAATTACTACAAGCTCTTGTGCTGAGGTCACTCCTTAAGGGACAGATAGGCTGCTCAAGGCTCCTCACTCCCACTGGTGATCAAAGAAACTTCCTTCTATCCAAGTAAGGCAATGGACACCACAGGAACTACACCACAGACCAGAATACAGCAAAGCCTGTATACTAGTCTAAACTAGTCGAGGAGAGGCAGGAAAAAAAGGATATTTTTTGGGGGTTTTTTTTGTTTTTGAGATAGAAAGCACACATAAATACAGGAAGCAGTAGTAAATCAGTTACACAGGCTAGCACACTTTAGTGGGCAGCCTCAACAGTTAAATTAACAACCAAACAAACAACTTTTGACCAATTTTCGACTAAATGAAACTTTAAGTGCAAATAATATATAATGCAACAAACAGTTAAAAAAAAAAAAAGGTTTCATTCCTATACCCCTATAACTATATATACCAGCTACAAGATTGCACTGCAGTGGGGAAAAGGGCAAATTTCATGATGTTGTCCAACTATTTGCCCTTTTTCCCACTGTAGTGCAATTTCATAGTTTATATATATATATATATATATATATATATATATATATATATATATATATATATATATATATATAATTAGGTGGGTGTAGGGTGAAAGCCCATCACATTGTGGAGTTTGAAATACTGCAGTGTGTAAGATGGGGAAATGTTGACCAATTAATTACTTTCCCAGTTTCACACATTCACTGAAGTGAACATTCTATCAATGAACATTTGATGTGCTGTTTTCATTCATTAGAGGTTCGAGGAAAAACCTTTGATGAGTAAACATATATCCATTCAAGCTTACTCTGTTTCTGCTACTGATCTCTTGAAATATGTATTATCTAGTCCTTATAGCAGATAACACTTAATCCTTTTTTTCCAGTCTTGTCTTGCTGTAGACTTTACATTTAACCAGATGCTTTTCTTTAGTTTTTTGTATGCATTTATTTTACATACATTTTTCATCAATGCCTTAAATCCCCATTTAAGCATATATTTTTTTTAGAATTATATATTTTTTTACTTTGGTATGAACAATGATGTTTTTCAATATTTTCTTAAATATGAAAGAAAATGTTTTGCTTGATATTTCAGACAACTGCATCAACTAACTTGCAAATAGCATTGCCTACTTTACAGAAAATGTAATCATCCAAGAGTTCATTTCCATGCATACCCTCACTGGTCTATACCAAACACAGCATATCCCTGCTTCTGCCAGATACAAAATTAAGTAATTTAAAGTCATCTTCTAAGACTGTATCTATGAGAACCTAAATCTATTTTCCTTTATTATAAAATCTTGTTTTCTTAAAGATAATATTAACACTATCCCATTATGACTGTATCTTATTCCTTTACTCTCAAAATCTGTTTTCTTAACCATGTAGTCACTTTTACAGAAGATACTTGTAAACCCTTCTATAATCAGTAAATCCTCAACCCATCATCAACTCCTTCCAAATTATGCCAACGCTAGTATGCAGAATAGTAATCTCATTTCTTGGTATTCATGGAATGCCATCTCCCTTGAATCTGCTTTAATTTAGCTCTTTCTAAAAGTTGCATAGTTTTCTCAATTAGGTTGGCATGGCACTTTTTCTACCCCATTTATTTTTCACCATTAGAGCATACTAGTTGTGCAATTAATTTGCGTAATTATCTGCACTGCTAAGCAACATTATCAATCAATTTAAATAATGCAGACATAAATAAGAAGTATAACTGGAAAAATAGGGCTCTTCTGTAATATACAATATAATAATGAATATACTCATGATCAGAATTTGCACAAAGTGATATGAGTGAAAAACATTAGTATAAAACACTTTACTATAATTTAATTTACTGTAAGAGTTGATCTGAAATCTGAAAAAAAAAAATCACAATGCATGTGAACTGGTTAACAGCATGTGTAAAACTAATTTTATATGAAGAAAACATTGAAAATATGTGATAATGTGTGAAGCATAACCTTGTATGAAAATTGAAATGCCTGCAAACCATTTAAAGGCCACAGTTAAAATGAATGTTGGCAAATTAAAGAACAATGCTGGTAAGTAACTGCTTGCAGTAATGTAAATTCTATACCATGAATATGGCATTTTAATAAAAAGCTGTTAACATGTATGCACACTGATATATAATACATTCAGTATATGGAGTTCAGCTCAGGCATCAGGGAACTGAGTTTTTTTTTTTTTATATTTTCCGTCAGCTAGGTTTGTGATATGCAATCTGAAAATTTGAAATTAGGCAAAGTTAAAGTTGCACCATATTATAGTGCATCAGAATTCAACTATATTTTCCAAAGACAAATAAAAAGATAGGCCTCAATTTTTTTTTGTTCTTTTCCACTGTTAATACTAGCATTTCTTTGAACATGTCAGGGTTTCCTGCATCTCCTAGCTGTATTCTCTAAATGTGATACATTTTAAAAGAAGTTGCTAAAATCACCATTCCTTCACGCATATGCATCATTGATTGCAAATGAGTCATCGCAATACTGGATGCTTGGCTTCATATTTTACTGCTTGCTTTCTTTATCATAGACATCTAAAAGAAATATATAAACCTGTCAGACAAGAGGTTCCTCAGTCTATATTCATCACCCTGTATTTCTTGAACAAGAGAACAAAAGTTCATTTTTTACTTAAAAAGTCAGTTGCTCTTTTATTATAGCTAGATTCTTCAGAAAACCTATAACACCCTGAGGCAAAAGTGATGCTTACTACCCTGAGCCCTTTTTAATTAGCACGAGATTGAAATAAAAAATAAATGATATAGGGCAAAACATAGTTAAGAATATCTTTGTTTTGAAATACAAATTTCCTTTTTTCTTTGATCAGTTTTATTAGGTGTTGACCATGTGAATGCAAATGGACATCTTAATTAAAAGTGCATGTGTTTATAACCATTTATTGATTATGTTTGGTTAACCAAGTAGACCCATCTGGGTCATGTCATTTTCATCACTATGAATAGGAAAAAAGTTCAATTACCCATGCATTCATAACCAGTTATAAAAGAGCTTACACTGTTTTTGGCAATATTTACATGTATTTTTATCTCATGTACAGCTGACCTGTGTTCAATATTTAGATATTAAGTATGCATTCATTTTAATTCCTATAACCTTTATTTTTGAATGTGCATATATTCGTGATTGATTTATTCATAGTATTAGAAAGATATTTACAGAATACTATATCTACAGCATTCAAGTTGAATCATTTATTTAATTTATGCTCTGATATTTGTTTTATCCATTTCAGGGTTATGGGGAGTTGGACTTCTCACAGTATTTATTTTCACAGTAGTTATTAGCTTAAAGCAGAAAAATATAATCCTGGCTAGGACACCTGTCTATCGCAGATGTACACACACACATGCACATACGCACACACATGCACACGCACACACATGCACACACACACACACACACACACACACATATACTCACACTGGCGCATAACAAACACATTGGCAGACAATTTGGAGGATCACTTACCAGTTCATATAATACATACATTTTTAATGAGAGATGAAGCTGGAGTATCTGAGCTGAAAAAGTAAATGCAGACAAAGAGGGAGCATGCAAAAGAGGGAGCATGCAGACCATATAAAGAAGCCTCAGAATGTCAAACGGGAAAACAAACAGCCATAATTCAGCAATGCTAAACATTCTGACAATGTACAACACCCAGAAATAATACATGATATAATAGCATAACAAAACTAGATGAAAAGCAAGAGAATTACAAATATGTTTTGGAAAGTGGTAAGCGTAACAGTGCTATATTGATAATATTTAATACAATATGTTATATATGCGTCTACAGCAGAAGACTGAAAAACCAAAAGACTGAATTCCAAAATACTGAAAACATTTTTAATGCAGGGAGCAAGACCCCCACACCCCCTTCTAGTTTAGTTATTATGATTACATAACTCTAAACTTAACTTTAACTTATGTTTATATGTCTTTGGATTATTCTAACCTTCCAAACCCATGAAAGACCGAAAAACAGAGTCATTGAACACCTTATAGACAAATATAAGTCTACTTCTGGTCTCTCTATAATGAAGGGCATAAAGACCCACTGGAATGCTTCTTCCTTGTAGCATAACTGTTTAACATCAAGCATTCCTGTAGTAAATTTAACATGTACTGATTTTATACAATTAAGGTATTGATTATTAGGAGTATAGAACACTAGAAACAAAAATGATATTAAACAACAAAGACTGAGAACAGATTCCAGAGGTACACCTGATCTCACTAGTGCTGGACATGAAGTTTTTCTTGAATCCCTTCTGTTTGGGTTCTGCCACAGAACCAACAATTAATCCACCTACATTAATACTGATTACCATTTTGTTGTTCCAATGTCAAGTCAACAGTGTGGAATGATAGCAAGTCAAAAGCTTACCTTAAATTCAAATAGATTACACATGTGGAACTTCCCATTTCTATAGCCCTAGAAATGTAATCATAAAAGATTGAACAATTATTGTGTGCAGAAGAGCCTTTCAAAAACCCATGCTAAGAATTATCTAGGAATGCAACATTATTTTCTGTAAGTATGATTTCAACTATATATCTTGCAAAGCATTTACAATTTAGTGGTTTTAGACTTACTAGATGATAGCTGTGGTGGTGGTGCTGCAGTAGCGTTGTCGCCTCACAGTAAGACGTTGTCCTGTTCGATTCTCACCTAAAGCGTCCTCTGTGTGGAGACATGCGTGAATGGGCGTACCTTCGTTGAAGGTTGTGCGTCAGGACTAACAACTCGGTAATTAAAAATCTACTGCCAATCATTAGCAGACCGAAGTTTCACTGTGGCAACCCCTAACCTGGAAAAGCTGAAAGATACAACAACATGACTTACTAGATGATAATTTTGTACTGCTATCTTATCTCTAGATTTAAAAATTGGAGTAACTAATGCTTTATTAAAGGCATGTGGTACATATCCATTATAGATCATAGAATTAAATGCCCTAGTTAATATACTCACTAAATATTATTTAATATCAACCACAAAAAAACTATAGGACTACAATCTGGTCAACTTGATATATAGATTTAATTTTATTTAAGGATCTTAATAACATCTCCTCAGTAATACTGGAACATGTTGTCTTACAATGAATTCTTTCGTCTATGGATTGGGAATAATAATTCCTTGTATCAATGCCAAAATCTGTAAAATATTCATCAAATTTATTAGCTAATGATTCATGACTAGTGATGGCGCAGCTACAAAAATAGAATTCATATGATCTGTTTAATTACTGAAGGGATTAATGTATTTATAAAATTGTTTGGTGTTTGTGTTTTCATTTGCCAACATTTTTTATGTTTTATTTTTCTCATTTCTTATACTTAACAACACTTCCTTAATTCTCAACCTTAGGTTTTTTTATTACATTTTTTTGGAAATTTATGGAAAATGCAAGAATTAATACTTTTCCTAATATATTATATGGTCAAGTTATAATTCCAACATTCTAGGAATTTATTTTTGGACTTTGCTGTTTTATAGCAAGCTATCCCAGTTACATTGTTCTGCAATTGAGATGCTATATTATCATAACTCACACTAACTGACTCAGACATCTCTATTCAATCCAAAGATAGAAAATTATTATTTAACTGGTAATAGACAAATAGATCATAATTATAATGTTTAGCCCATACTCTTGGTCTACTTCTAGTAACTATTTCAAATGAGAAAAACAAATGATTACAAAATCCAAAAGGAGTAGAAATATGAATATGTTTAAATAGAAAGGGATTATCTGTACCTACCAATGCTGTTTAACAAGTGGGACATGTCTTCTTATTTGGCACTGTTTGCTGAGCTTCTTTTCTTGAGTAGACACTACATTCTGCTGTTTAGTAGTATTTGGTGTGTTGTGAATTCTTAAAATGATTTTGTTGTTTTATTTAGGTTTATAGCACTGAAAGTATGCATTGTTTAATAGGGGGTTGCCTTCTTCTCTGGGGCTGTGGGCAGAACTATAGCTGTTCTGATCTTGATCAAATGTTATATTTTGCATTTAAGTATCCTTGAGTATTGTGCCATCTGTGTGTATTTATAGGTTAATAGCAACTTAGTTATTTGTTAGATTAAATTATAAAGGTTTGCAGTTGTTAATATAGAGTCTTTGCATTCATATGTTCTTGAAGATTTAATCAATCATAAATATTTGGGTAAATGAATAACTTGTGGGGTATTGCTAATAAATTCTAATTAGGAGCAACAGAGTATTGATTGCAAACATTTTCAAATTTAAGTTTAATTTTAAATAGTAAATTGTTTCTCAAAATGAAAGTACATGCCGTAGTTGAGTGGAATTAAGGTCTGTTACTAAATTTCTTAAAAAACAGCATTCAGAGCATTTATATATAAAAAGTAATAATAATAATAATGAGAAACTAAGGATGGAAACAATTGAGGTAAAGTAAATCAGGCAGAAGTTAAATAAGGATCAAGGTCAACAGCAAACTGGGTAAAGATTCCTTTTTAAGTCAGTGAAAACTCTAGTTAAGAGGAAAAAGAAAGATGGGAATAATAATGGAGTGAAGAAAAAGAAGGTTAGTAAAACTTCCACATTGATGAATTTAGTAGAAGAAATTTAATTTTGTTCATGTGCTATTTCAACTCATATAGTTTTTGCTGTTAAACAATAAAAAACAATTCACAGTAATGAGAAACGGCCAAAAATATATTAAAAAAAATCATTAAACTGTCACAGAAATAGAAAAAAAAAAATATATATATATATATATATATATATATATATATATATATATATATATATAAAACACTTCTGAACATCATTTGCTGCAACCATAGAATATTCCTCTACATTATTTAACATATTTTCAATAGAAAGAATATATGCATTTTTATCCATGATCACCAAACCCCCCATCACCCCCCACCCTTTTTGGCTTTCAAAATCTAACTTGTGCATTCTTTCTATGTTGTTTTAGGTCTTGTCTTTTGACTTGACTTAAATTTTGAATAGAACATTTACTTTTACGACCCAGTAATTCTTTTATTTCTTTTTCACATATCGTTTCAAAATTTTTAAAAGTATGAATTAACATTAGGTTATAGGTAGAAGTTTTTTTAAAGAAGTATGTAAATTAAGTGCAAATTTTAAACTGAGTTTTCAAGTAAAATATTTTAAAACTAATAAAGTTCTGGATACATCTGCTCTCCATGTAGGAATAAAATTTAAACCTAATTCCAATTAATAGACTTTAAAACCATACTGGACAGATTAAAGTATTCTAGTGGTAAAATTCATTAGTTGTCTATTAGAGAGTCCGACCTCTTCTGATTCCGAACTCTCAATGTCCGATTCCTTGGGTATCTTCTGTCTTGCTCCTGAAAAGAAGTCTTCGGTCTGGCCCCTAATGCTGTAGTTTCTTGCATACCACTGTGATCAAGGGGATGCAATGGCAGTTCAAAAAAATCTGTTGCAGAGTTCTCTTTGCCCAAGTTGTCTCTTCCATTACAAAGTCATTAGCAACCTCTGTGATGACATCATGATCTGTTGTTCCTGTAGGGGCTGGTCTAGAGGTAGAGGGACATCTTGGATTAATGGAACCTATTCCTCCTCTATTTGTTAAGGTCAAATGATCCTTTGCTTGATCAAAAATATGTTTGTTCCTTCTAAAATTCAGATCAAATGGCAAATAAGCTGTTTTAGTATCATCACCTATTCTATCTCTCTGCAGTTTCTTGGCCTTACGCCATGTGATAGTTTTATCAAATTGTTCAATGATTTGTACAGTACTATTGTAATGTTGCCTCATATCAGTTGTGTTCAGATGCAGTGATTAAATTTGTTGGTCTACCTTAAGTATGGTTTCTCTCAATGCGTCCATGTTATTCTGATTATTTGCAACTAATAGCCTTAAGAATTCTAAGCCCATATTGTTAAAAAATTAAATTAAAATTGAAAAATGGGGTCAGGGACAAAAGCTGAAACTCCATTTGGACATTTAAAGACATCTAGCCCATTATGAATGATGTGGAGATCAATACATCATTCATCACCTTGCTGGTGATTCCCTTTTCTCCAATGCCATTGGGAAACACTGGAATAAACTTCCTCCCGAACTTACTTCAATTGCTTCTACTGCACTGTTTAAACAAAAACTAAAAGTTCACCTTAATAACCACTGGATATGTTCCTGCTCTAAACCTGATTAAAAAGTTTCTTGGCTCTTTCTCCTCCTCACAGCTATTTGTCTCTCTCTCTCTAGCAATACATATCTTTCTATTCTGTACTTTGTGTTGCAAAATGTTCTTTCTTTTCCTTCATCTCTTGCTTTCTCTAGTTCACTCTCTCTAATTTATTCCAATGATGAAATTATGGTAACTTATGGCTTATATCTTTAAATAGAATTAGTTACTATGGTCTTGAGTAAAACACCGACCTCTTTTTTTAAAAATCTGTTTGATAACTTTGTTATTATATATTTGTTAGTTTTGTTGTATTCCGTCCATGTCTTCCTGTGGAGCTTTTCTCCCCGGGCCTCTACTGAAAATGGAAATATATCCAGTTAGACCAGCCCGGTAAACAAATGTAAAATAAAAATAAAATAAAATAAAATATTTTCAATATCAAGGACTCTATATTTCTTAAGATTTCTTTCCAGTTTGCTGCAAGGTTCTCTTGGTTCAGATTTATTAGTTTCAACTCTAGATGTATGTCCAGGCCCTCTAACCAGATCATAATTCAAGTTTAAAATAGATTCAGCAGCCTAAAAATTCTTGTTGTTCTCTATGGTAGAAGGCAGTGTTACTGAGGGGTTATCTTCAATCACAGGTCTCCAATCATCATCTGAACTATAAGATACTGATAAGTAGAGGGAAAGGAGAAAGTGAAGGAGAAAGGAGCCAAGGAGAACAGTGTGGGGGGTACGGTTCAATTTGGGTGATTGCAGTGACAAGTCCAGGTGTTAAGTGTTTTTGTGAGAGCTTTCTTGAATTCATGAACCTGGGTAATGTTTTTGAGGGTGAGGGGAAGCTTGTTCTATGAGAGAGTGGGTGAATTGGTGTAGATGTTATGGCCAATAGATTTTTGGGTTTGTGAATCTGTAAGAGACATTAGTCTGAACTTCTGTGGGTTCAAGGTGGGTGTAGAGAGAGACAAGTGAGGAGATATGGCAGGAGGAGCACATGTTCAGGATAAAATGAATGATGAGTAGTTAAGTTAGCAAGAGTTAGTGAGGACACTCTAGCCAGTTGAGTGCCCTAAGTGTGTGACAATGATGAGATTTGAAAGGTAGATTAGCATTAAATTTAGCAACTTTGTTGTAGGTGGTTTCTAGTTTGGAAAGTAGTGAGGACTCTAGGTTTGTTAGTATTTGTGAGCTGTAAAGGAGGTTGGGGAGAAGGTATGCTTGGGAATGAAAAATTCTTTAGAGTGTTGAGAGGTAGCTTTGGTTTTGGTACAGTAGGCCCAGCTTTTGGTGGGTTTTCTTGATGCAGTGAAGTATGCGAGGGTCAAATTTAAGCTGTTCATCTATGATTGTACCAATGAGCTTAGTGTGGGTTTCAGGGTTGTTTGTAATATTGTTAAGTGACAAGATGGTGAAAGAGGATTTCAGGTGTGAGAGGGATTTGGGGAGGAAGAGTAGAACTTTTGTCTTTTTGGGGTTAAGTATGAGTTGGTTGTTAGTAAGCCATGTTTTACTGAGGTTGAAAGATTTTTGTGTAAGGGTAAGCAAGTCAGAGGGGTTGTCAGCAATGGAGATGATTGTGGAGTCATCTGTGTACTATATGAGTGGCAACCAGGGGTGGTTCATGCTATTGGACTGCAGGACTGCAGTCCCCCCGAAAAATAAAACAAACTTAAAAGAAAAAAAATGAAATGAAAAAAAGAAAAGAAATACAAAAACAAATGTGAGTCCCGGACTTCCGCACGTGCGTTATTATGCACTCAGGAATCAGAACTGCTGGTGAATCAGTCCGGATAGGAAAACAGCCATTTTCTGCAGTTACAACTGCATAGACTAGAACGGGATCAGACTGCAATGTCTGTAGGCTGGAACCTGCTCTCCTGGGGCCAAGGTCCTTGCTGCTGTCTTGCAAGTTGTGGAGCTTTTGAAAAGCGATGTAAGTTGAATGGAATCGAGCTGCAGGAAGATAATTAAGCTTAGGTAGTGTGTGTGTGTGTGTGTGTGTGTGTGTGTGAAGTGAATTAATCTCAGGTAGGGTGTGTGTGTGTATGTGTGTGTGTGTGTGTGTGTGTGTGTGTGTGTGTGTGTGTGTGTGTGTGTTGTAAAATGCCCCCAGTGACTAGAAGAACCTGGTGGTGGCTAGACTCAAACCATGTACCTTGGGTGTAGGCAGCAAGAGCTTGAATTCCCTACCCACCACCACTTGTGAAAGTTTTGCTTCATATTGTTGTTCTGTTCCTCATAAAATCTGTAGTTTTCTGGGAAATAATGACAGGTATTTGAATTTCTGACTTCATATTCTTCAGAAAGTACATGGTAACACAAAACCTTTTATTCTAGCAATTTTCTGTTTATAAGATCATTGTTCACATTGTCCAAGTTTTTTTGTACTAACAGGTTGTGAGCTACGGTGACAACTGAATTCACTGAATATATATGAGGGGCTGTATTCCCCCATTATTGGCTTTGTCTATGTTTTTTGTGCTAAGACGTTGAGAGCTATGGTGAGAACTGAATTCACTAAATGATAGCCATTTAAGTCTCCGTCTACCTGTCTTTCAAGAAACAGCTGATTTGGCATTGTGGTATGTTCCTCTGACTGTAGTTCACAGGGTCCTGGGTTCAAGACTTGGCACTGAAATGCATGGAGGTTTTATTTTTGCTTCATATTGCTCTTCTGTTCCTCATAAAATCTGCGATTTACTGGAAAATAATGACAGGCATTTGAATTTCATGTTCTTCAGAAAGTAGATGGTAACACAAAACCTTTTATTCTAGCAATTTTCTGTTTATAAGATCATTGTTGGCTTTATCCATTTTTTTGTGCTAATACATTGAGAGCTACAATGAGAACTGAATTCACTGAATATGTTTTGGGGGCTCTTTTTCCCCATTATTGGCTTTGTCTAGTTGTTTTGTGCTGACGTTGAGAGCTATAGTAAGAACTGAATTCACTAAATTATAACGATTTAAGTTTCAGTCTACCTGCCTTCTAAGAAATAGCTGATTTGGCATAGTGTTATGTTGCTCTGCCTGTAGTGTACAAGGTCCTGGGTTTAAGACTTGCAGTGAAATGTATGGTGGTAACATAGCATTTTATTCTAGCAACTTTCCAAGGTTATACAAGTAATGTTTAAAATGTGTCCCTAGTTTTTGGGCTTTTATCTGCCCCAATAAATTTTGGCTTTTTCTAGATTTCTTGTGCTTCAAAGTTGAGAGATACAGTTGAGTGTCGAGTGGATTTTACAAGGAGATGACACCTTGAAGAGAAGTTTAGTGCTGCTGTGAAGATTGTAAAGATGGGTAAAGGCTGCCAGGCTAGCCAGATAGAATTGTGCAGATAATTCTATCATTTGTAAATATAAATGTTGAAATGCAGGCTTGTTTTCTTAAATGAAGGAATATGCTGTGAATGTTGAACTTATAACAATGTAGCAACATTGCCCTCTGCTGTAAAGAAAGCTAAGTCAAGCATTTCTTATCTGTCCTTTGAAGTTTAAATTATTTTGTGTGAGTGCCTTTGAAGTTAGAATTTGGAGTCGGTGAGTCTGGAGTGAAGCATCCTGCCTATTGTTTTAACTTAAGGAATAATTACTACAGTTTACATGTGGAATGCCTTTTATTGATGTAGTTTCCTGCAGGTGCAATATAACAAGAATGTAGTATCTATCAGCCTGGGAACCCCAGGAAAGTGTGAAATGATGTAATGGGAATCAGGACTGAAAATAGCAATTTAAACAGAGCGAATCAGAAGGCAGTAAACATGTTTGTCTTGAACATCCAACTCACATCACTGTCTTGCTCATATGTAAGTTATCTTAGACTTGTGTTTTCTTTTAGAAATAGCTAGGAACTAGAAAGATTAGACTAAGTGTTTTTCTGTGATGTCAGAACTGTACTATTGATTTATTTAAGTATTTCTGTGTGGTCTCTGAACTCTTGACTAGCACTGTGTAGTAAGATGCATTGTCGTGTGCATTAGCATTTATTATTAAATATTTGTAATCCTTTCAACTGTGGCTGTTTTGTGTAGAGATAAGTTAAGCTCTAAGAGTACATTGCATGTATTAGTGATCCTGTACCAAGTCCCTCTAATAACCCTTGACTGTTTAGTTATACTACCAATTGGATAATAATATTGCATAGTAATAATTGGGCACCCTTTTAAGGGACTTTGAGTAGCTGATAAGTATTAGTGGGTGGTGGCAAGTGGAACTACCATAAAATCTGGGAGAAAAAGGCACAGCTGAAGAAACTGTGTCAGCCTTCCCCAGGAGTGTCTGTGTGGTTGTATAAACTCTTCTCAAAGTGCATGTGTTTGTGTGTATGTGTGTGTGTGTGTGTGTGTGTGTGTGTGTGTGTGTGTGTGTGTGTGTGTGTGTGTGTGTGTGTGTGTGTGTGTGTGTGTGTGTGTTTGTGAACTACTTGGGCATGGTCACGAAGCACTGGTTGGACAGAGAGGGTGCTAGTGGTTTTAGCTTGTCCACTAAGCTGAGATCTGAACCCTATAGCTGTGCCAGTGGGGAATCTTATTGGGGAACTGGAGAGCAAGGGAGTGTCCAGCCCTGGACTGACTGTGATCTCTGTGTGCTTTTAAGTGAAATTGCACATTACTGTGTGTACTTGTTTTCCATTCCTCATATATGATATGCCCTCTCTGGTGTTAGTGGTGAGGACTTAGGCTCCTTGATTACTGGGCCAGGGCATGGGCATCACAGCTGCTGATGCTGAGTCAGTTTGGATTGTTAATAGCACAACAGGTAGTACACTTGCTTTTGATGCAGAAGGATGTAGGTTCTACTCCCACAGTATATAGATACATTGCTGATAATGTATTGTGTTGTACTTTTAAATGGGGTGGATGCTGCAGTCCTGAGATTGTCCTCTTTGGCAGAGATACCTAGTAATGATGAACCTGTTATCAGTCTGCCATCCATTCCCTATTGCAATATTACTAGAGTATCACTGCTTTTATGTAATATAGGCAATTTATTTCTCAAGGGCAACAGACACTTTATTTGTAGATGAAATAATGAAATATAAAGGTGTGTGCTAGCAGCAAGATCTTCATTAGTTACAGATCTCTTTGATGTGGAATTATTTAGATGACTTTTACTTCTGCAGAGATTGTGCATATTTACTGATACTGGTGGATTGTAGAAGTTTGAGTAGACTTTTATGATGGAAATGTTCTGAACTGGGCAGTTTTGTCATTATTGCTGCATGCATTTTGTTTCATTGTTTTCTGGAAAAATGTTCAAAACAATACATTTAAAATGCCTTCTAACAACTGTACTGTATTATACCAGGAATATAATTTAATACAATCAGGAAGATGTATCAAAGAGGCCGGCCACGGTGGAGCAGTGGTTAGCATTGCCACCTCACAGCAAGAGGTTCTTCGGTTAGATTCTCAGCTGGGATGCCTTCTGTGCGAAGACTGCATGTCCTCCCTGTGGTAGCGTGAGATTCCTCAAGGTGCTCCAGTTTCCTCCCACATCCCAAAACATTCATTAGGTGGATTGGACACTCTAAATTGGCTCTCGGTGTGAGTGTGTGTGTCTGTGCCTTCTGTGGAAGGTTGGGTGCCGGGCTGGCAACTCAACACCGTAAAACTCCACTGCCAATCATGAGCAGACAGATGATCAACTGTGGCAACCCCTAACTGGGAAAAGCCAAAAGAAGAAAAGGAAAGAAGGTGTATCAAAGAACACATGTATGTTTCCTGTGCAAGAGGCCTATGATTTGAAAACAGCCCATAGTTAATCTTTATCTGCCACTGGCCAGATGTATTTTCTTTGAATGTGGGTTTCAATGCTGTTTCAATGAATGTGAGTTACAAGGGCAGAAAAGTTTTTATGCTAAGTCTATTTTTATTGTAAGATTGCATTGCTTTCTTTAGCAGATGTCTATTAGTGTTTCTGCTGTAAAATGTAAAATAAAACTTTTAAATGAAATCCAAATCATTGTAGAAGTAAAGCAGTATGCAAATTATAGTGTTTAGGGTAAATGGGGTGAAATAGCCAAATATTGGGACATTGGAATAGCTGCAGTGGAAGGCCGCATTCGACCATGATTTTGTGTGGTGGGAAGGGTGGCAAACTCAAGACAGCCCTGGCTGAACTAGGCCTCTCAACTGTCCAGATTTTTGCAGAATGAATAGATTTTTGCTTCTTATTTTTGGTTTGTTCCTCATAACATTTGTGTTTTTTTGACAAATCATTAAAAAATGAAGTCACTAAATAATGACAGACATTGAGTTTCAGACTGTATGCCCTTCAGAAAAATGCATGCAAGACCTGTTAGTCTGTCAACTGTCTAAGTTTATACAAGAGCAATTTTAGTACTGTTCGTATGTTCCCCCAATATATTTGGCCTTCTCCAAATTTCCTGCATTAAGAGGTAAGCGCAAATAAATCACTTTATAGAATTAGGTATATCCAAACCTGTCAAATGTCCCCGATTTTGGCTCACAATGTTGCTCTCCCCCTAATAATCCCTCTGCAAAATGGCAAATTTGGAAGAAAACGTGGAGGGTTTACAATAAATAAATAAATTGTAATGATCAGTGTTATAGATTACTTTTAGTTTCAGAAATGCATGCAGATTCTCTTATTTTGTCAGCTGTTCAAGTTTGCAGTAGTAATATTTAAAAAAAAAGTGTCCCTTCTTTGACAGGTTCCCAGCTGTATTGTATGGCTATTTTATATTTTTGCATCACATTTTGGTCCATTTATCATAAAATTTTGATTTTCTGGGAAATTAGTGCCAAATCATTAAAGATTAAAGTTAAAAAATAATGACAGACATTTGAGTTTCAGATTTCATACTCTTCAGAAAATTCATACTAATGCAAGACCTAATTATCTTTCTAAGTTTATAAGAGCAATATTTAAAAGTTGTCCTAATTTTTGGGCCTTTGTCCCACTTCTATTTATGGATTTGTCCTGATTTCTTGCTCTGAGGTTGAGATGTACGACAAATGTATCAGAGCCATCACCGTCAGCCAGAAACATTTCAAAAAGTGACATACTTGTTGCACCCCACTCCCACACGTAGTGACTCTGGTTGTGTCCAAGCAAGTCAAGGAGCAGTTATGCAGTGTTAAGTGTGCAGAGTATTCCCCCCATCCAAGGTAGACACAAGTACTACAGTGGCTTTTCATCTGTTTTGCAGAATGTTCTGGTTTTCTGTCATATTTTTATACTGTTGGTTTATGCTTCTTCTTATCCAGAAAATGCATGTTGTTGCAGTACTTGTTGTTCTGTGTTTAAGTAGCAATGCTTTAATGACCATCAGGAAAGCTTGTCTGTGACTGTAAGATGCAAGTAAGCTTTAATAAGCATATTGTTAAAGAATTACCAACATTGAAAGCATTTTTGTCATTGCCATGCAGAGAATATTTACACAAATAGATAGCATATAAGCCTTGGGTATTGAAATGCATATGACAATATTAGTAATAAAGGACAGGATTGCAGTATTTTAAGAAGCACATTACATTTGTTCGAGACTTACAGTCATCTTTGCAGGCTTTACCTGTAAACTAAACAGAATGCCAATCTATAATGCATGGTCCATAACCTGTGCGGTAATCATTTAAGCAATTTATCTTGAGCTTGTTTCTTGTTTGCTGTTCATTTTTTACTTTGATCATGTTTTTCCCCATGAAACAAGTAGATAGTTGTTGTCAGGCAGCAAGTCTTTTTTGGATAAGAAACCTTTTTACAAGTGGGGGTATCACAGAGATTGCTACTTTCAGCATGTTACTTGGTACTTTTATAAACCTGAATATAAATTATAATTAGAACTGCAGTGCAAGGCGAAGGGTTTGAGCTGAGTGCTGCTTGTTTTTTATACTTAATTTTGACTTGCATTCCAGTAATGTGTTTAAAAAGTAATTTATTTTTTCATGCCTAACAGTTTCCATCTAGATATAAAGTAAGCTGTCATGTAGCCAATGCATTGTATTTGTTTTTCTTCTACACTTCATTTTGTCTTGATTGGACTCTCTTAATGATGGCTTGGCACCCAGGCAGCATATTTAATTAACGTCCCAGTTTTTGTGTTTTTTAGCATAGCCCCACTGCTTTCTAGTTGGCCAGACTCATTCCCATTGACCCCACCCATTCAGCTGTCTCCTGCAGCCCCCCTTTGAATTGAAGCCACCAGCCACCACTGGGGGTAACAGAGGACAAGATATGTAAATGTGGTTAGTGAAGATGTTAAAAAGAAGGGGGGCTAGAACTGAACCTTGTGGGACACCCATTTTTATTGGGAGAAGAGGAGAAAAGCAGAAAGCAATCTGATGGATTGTTGTCTGTCTGTGAGGTAGCTGTTAAGTCAGCTAAGTTGCTCTTAGCTAGTTGTTAAGACTAAACCAAGATTATGGACAAAACATTATAGCTACGTTCTAACTGATTATTATCAGTTAAAGAATAATTTTGCTTTTTTAAATTCTCCAAATA
The DNA here is from genome assembly GCF_019279795.1 of Protopterus annectens. Lineage (NCBI taxonomy): Eukaryota > Metazoa > Chordata > Ceratodontiformes > Protopteridae > Protopterus > Protopterus annectens. The sequence goes on from NC_056732.1 coordinate 596,658,325, forward strand.
CGTTTGTCTCTTATATGGTAACAAGATCCCTATATGAGAACGGAAATGAAGTGCTAGATGTTCATTCAGTCTCTTGGTGCTGTTCACATTATGCATGATGAAGCAGAGGTGGCATACATGTGTTTGTAGTCTGCTTCTTGATATGGGTTCACTCAGTATAATAAGGACCAAGACAATACAGTGCCTTTTCAACAATATGATTATGAGCTTTAAAGTGCACTAAGAAAAATATAATGGATATTTATTCCACCTTTGAGTCCATTTTTAAGGTGGATCTAGAAACAGAGAGAAAGGGGAAGAAAATAAACAATATGCAATGAGTTATATAACATTTTTCCTGTCCTTTGACATTCTTCTGGGCTGCACTTTATTCATTGAATATCTTAGTCTAATAATAACATGGCTAATTGGATGCCTATAGATGCCCAGTTATGTTCACATTTGACAGTAAACAATGTAGATGGCATGCTTTGTTATTGGTTTCAAAAAAAATGACCAGGATTCCTCCACTTCTGTAGTTTTGTGCTTTTTTTTATTTCTGTAACATATTCCTCATTTTAAAGATCACTGCATTCTAACATATCAGTTGATATATCACCAAATTCTTTTGCACAGCTGCTTGCACTCTCCCCTTTTTTATCAGCTATTTCTCTTTTCTCCTCTTCACTAAAAAATACTCTATTGATGATCTCTTTCTCAAGGCTGTATTCCTATAAAAGAAGGCACATCTGAGAGGTACTTTTATTTGAGACTGTTTCCACAGGATAATGCCCATCTACACACCACTACAGTAGTAATGTACTTGTGATATTGCAGCATGTCTTGTAATATTTCCAGTGCCTTTTTTGTCATCTAATACACATGTACCTCAATTAACATAATATTTCCAGCAATGCTGTTATCCCAGTCAATGTCACTGTCATAATTAATATGAATATATAATGTTATTATGGACAGCCCTGGTGGATGTCCCTACTTACCGCTCTCCCTTTTGGCATGATGTGTTTCACTACTACCCTTCATTTTTTCCAGTGTTATCACTGCTCTTATCAATATCTTCCCACAGTTTACCCCCCATAACACAATGTACATAACCCTTCTTTTAAATGACTCAAATTATCTCAAGACATCCATTAACATTGTTTCAGATCCACACCCATTTTCCCCACCCCACCAGTCCATGGTGTCATTCTCTGAACAATGACCCTTAATGAAACAAGGATTATCATGATGCACCACACTCTCAGTCTCCCCACTGGAGCTTTTGATCAGTACCCTCATGAAAAAAATCTTAGCATCCCCATTAATTAAAGATGTTGGACAATAGTTTTCCAACTTTTGCTCCTCTGTTCTCCCTTTAGCAATACCACTATTATTTCCTTATTTGCTGAACTTTGAAACCTATTTCCTGTGAGAATGTTCTGAAATCACCACTGCGGCACCCTTAGACCTGCTTCTTCTATCATCCACTGTGATGCTATTTTACTCCCTGTCCTAACCTTCTCACTCCCCTAAAATAAGTGATTGATGCAACTGTTTCTACAACTTGAAGTTCCAGTCTATCAACCTCTTACCTTCCTCAATTAAATGTTCACATATCTAAAAAACACACACTTTTCCATTTCTACTTGATTTGGCTGCCTACTTACCTGGGCAGTTCCTCATAGAAATTTAAGAAAACCTAACATGTTTCCCCATTGCTGTATACAATGCCCCATTTTGTTTTGGTTCCCTATGACCTTGACCATCTATAAGGCTTCTGCTCCCTCAGACTTCAAGTCAGGTACCAAGCTGCATGCTTACCTTTGTTCACAGTCATTCCATCTCTTTCCTCGACTCTGCTTCTAACCTTCTTTCTGCTTCTCTCTCTTTTTGCATCATCTCCAAGTGAATATCTTATAATTCTGTGTACTTTGCTTCTCATTATTGTTCATAATTCTCACTCTCTATATAAATATAACACCCCACTGATACGCATTATAATTATGAGCTATACAGCATATCCAATGCATGCAGTTCCTTATCTGCTCTGAATTTTGTTTTAGATCATATCCCTTGTAGATTAGGTAACATCTTCTCCAATCAGAAGCCTTCTACAAATACTTTATGTTTATGCTTTGCAAAGGTTTGCAATCTTCAGTAGAAGCATACTGCTTGAATTTTCATATCTTTTTTTAAAGAAGAAAGATTTTTATAAGATTATTATCTATGGCATAGGCAACGTTGCATTTATATAAATGAAAATAAACCATAGCTACACATTATCAGTTTCAAACATTATATATTCCCAACAGTGCTGACACAACTGTAGCTGAAAACATTATATATCACTTTTAACATATCCAGTCATTGTTAGTTAACCATTAGATAGCTCATTCATATCATGCCTTCTTTAAAACCTCATTCCTCCTCTGCATGAATTGTTCCCATATTTTTTCCTATGTAATTTGTTCCTACCCTTTTCTAAAGATCCCAGTTCCAATTGTTTTATCTCTGTTACTATCTTCACTACTGCTAATAAAGTTGGTTTGGACTTTGATTTCTATTTTCTAGTAATTGTTTTTTATTTTGTTTGTTTGTTTTTTTTTTTTTTGCAGCCGTCATAATTAGACTTAGCAAGTCCTTTCTATGTCTAGGCAATTCCAATTCTGTATCATAGCTCAAAAAATCATTTCCCTAGTTACATCCTGTTTGCTCACCTAGCATCTCTGACAGAGCAGTCTGCAGGAAATCTTTAAAGTCTGCCAACTCATTACACTCCCAGAAAATATGTTCCCAGTTACCTCTTTTTACCCCCCTCACACTTCCAACATTTGCTGTCTACATCAAGAAAAGTTCTTTGAAGTGTGCTTGGTGTATATGAATTTCTCATATTGATCCACTTTTGCAAACAGTTCTCTTTCCATTCGACTGTTTCATTTGTATATTTCTAATTGCTCTTGACCCATACTTAACCTGCTCAAATTTTATGTCAGATCACAGATCCTATATCAATCTGAGATATCTATTTGAAACACAAGTTGTTTATTCACATCATAGTATTTTAGCACATGTAAATTTAACTAGTTTCCTGAGAATTTCTGTTCATACCTAACTTCCTAGGCTATGCATTGCAACGCACTTTTTCTTAACATCTCTATAATGATTGCTTATCTTCAGGCTTTGGAATTTATGCAAGTTAATTTAATTTTTTAATCAAAATCCCATACCTCTGAAGTTAGACAATGAACCATGTATTTCAGTCTTGTGACTCCTATTATACATTTTTCTCTTACTTGGTTCACAGCTATGTTGCCTTAATATATTTAGCAGCTGTTACAAGCTCTTGTCATTCTCTTCTTGTGTATGACCACAATTATAGTATATAGTCATTTATGCTTAAAAATATCTACCAATCTTTCAAACATAAGTTGAAGGAACTTGTATCTTCCTAACAGACTATTGAATGTAAACAACCCTTGCTTTCTTCATCTTGTATCTGAAGAATCCCTTTTATCTAAGTAATTAATGGATAATGTTTCATTGTAACCATTTTATACTGATTTTGAGATCAATAAAATGTAAGTCGTTTAATGGATACTATTTTCTTTTAATTGCTTTATGCAGATCTTGTGGATCAATACAAATGCAAATGTAATGATGTGCAGATTATTTTCAACACAAGTGGCTTTTCTTTTACATACCTTTGTAAAATGGTTGCATCTAGCACAAATACTACAAAATTGCTTAAAATATGGATGGTTATTATTTTTATTATTTTAGGGACACCTAGTACATGAAACTTGAATTTTTATTGAAATATTTTGTCTTGACATCACGATTCTGTTTCTTTTCTCTATTGCACTTAGTGTGCATTTTTACACTTTCTTTTTTCATAATCATCACTATCACAATGTAGTCTCACTTTATTTCTAATTTTTGCTTTATATTTTACTCAAATCATTTTTTCTTGCATATATTCATTTCTTTAGTTAATTTCTTTAACTGTGTATTATTTAATTTCAGTTGGTCTGCATACACCAATTGCTTTTGAGAACAGCTCAATTTCTCCTACCAGCTTTCCTCTTGCTTTATCATTTCTTATTTCATAAATTATATTCTACCACATTCATTATGCATGCAGTTCAACAACATTACAACCCATAGCTTTGTTTTGCACTTTTTGAGACAAGCACTTATAGTCTATGTCAATGTCAATAAGGTCTTCTGCCTTTGAAAAAAGTAAATGGTAAATAAATGGCAGCATCTATTTAGGCCTACAACTTCCCAATACACTTTTATTTGGCCAGCCTTTACATGGTTACCATTTCTGGTAATTCTTTTAGACCACTTGGCCTATATTTCCTAACACCCACAAGACAAAATTCCTAAACTCTGGGGCTTTTAGGCCATATACCTTGGATGTCACATCTATAGAATTGGACCTAAGGTAGAAGACTTCCATCCAGTCCCACATTGGGGTTTATATCAAACTTACTAATCATTGAATGCATATTTGTCAACCCCCTTTTAAGTCACATATCAGAGAATGGACTATTAATCGAAGTTTTGCCTAGGGAAAACCAACAGTAAACCACCCTAGTGACCTAGTGACAAAAAACAAAAATCATAAAACTTAAAACCCCCACATCCCACCTAACTATATATATGAACTTCAAGATCAGTAGGGAAAAGGGCAAATTCCAGATCTTTGGTGAAAAGTCCATTTGCTGATTTGTGACTTTGACAAAAAGCGGTCAACGAATACATAAGTTTGACTAGGTGACATAGACCCCCACCTTGTATGAAGATGTCCCACCCTTCTTCTTATACCCAAAGTTCTACATCTTCATAGGTATTGAATACCATCTGTGTCATGCTCAGAGTATTTGAATGCCTAATGGTCCTGTTCTCCAGGTAGCCCAGTCATATTCCTCATGTCTTCTGTTTTCCCTTCCTCTTTTTAGACTACATATTCCTCCAGCATCTCTTCTTCAACTGTCTAAAGCTGCCATCATTGCCATTTCACCTGCACCCCAATAAATCTTGCTTAAGACCCTGGTAGTTAGCTCACCTCCAGTGATCTGCAAAAAATATACGTTTCAATCTCTCATATCTTTAATCCCTCATTTCAAGACTTTTTAATATTCCTTTCATGTTTCTTTCCAAACTGAAATAGTCTAACCATATTTCAAAGTCTGTATGCATATATGAAAATGATACCCAACTATATTATGCATTCTCTGACTTAAATGGACATTTCTTCCTTGTTTTATCCAATTTGGTCCAAACCATCTACAAGCAATGCTGCCCTCGCCATATGAAAACTGTCTTCCCAAAATCATCTCCATAAGTTGCTTTCACCTCTGGCCATGCAGTTATTATGCTCAACCACCCTTCTGCCTATTTCCTTTATTTGCACCATTCAGCTTCTTGGCTAACCTGACAAGTTGCATTCTTTCTTACTTACATTAATATGGACTTTCATCATTAGGCATTAACTGTAAGTTAGCTAAATAGACAACTGCTATGTATTGAGCTATGACTGTCATCCCTACCCCCATCCCCCTTTTCTGGGCTGTTAGTCTACCACTATCTAAATGCTTCCCATTTCCCCATTCAAATGTATCAGTTACAAAGTTCATGCAAATTACGGAGCATAGTCTTACCAGGAATAGTTGGAATATCTCTCAATGTATACAAAATATACTTCAGGATCATTATTTTGATTACATCTGCATTCTGTTATCCAAATAGCAAACTAAGAGTCAAATGGCTATTCTCAAATTCAGTAAAATGCCTGAAACACAACTTAAATAAAAGTTTTCATTGTAGGCCATGCTTGCTGGATGATTTTACATTAAATTCCTACATCTGCCATTGCTAACAGCATCTACTTTGATACAGCTATCTAACGTACTAATTACCTTACTTGACAACTCTTCCTAATTCATTCATACAATATTCCGCCCAAGTAAAATATACTTCCAAAGCAAAATATTTCACTTCTGTATTTTTTGACACAGTTGGGACTAAACTCCAAATCTCAACAATGGAAAACCTTAAACTCATGAAATGGTACTCCAAGCCTTGCTGCCAAGTGACATAAATGACTCAAATATGGCAGGATGACTGTCTTTCACATTCTATAACTCTTCTAACAAAAATAAGAAGCCATTAGAAAATAAGTTTACACTCTCCACTATTGCAACCTCCTCTTTATTCTTTACTACTATACCCTCTTTCTAATTCAAATATATAAATAAAAACAAATAAACTGAGGCAAGGTGAAAGAGGATGGCATTGTCTTGTGTCTTTCATTATATTTCCTGATCTTGCCTCATCATCTTGCATGAAAGGTATGAAGGCCATATAAAGCTATAATTGCTTTAATAGGTCTTTTCTACACATGCGTCTGGCATAACATATCTAATTAATTCATATCTAACAGTATCAAAGCAATTTGTATTATCAAAAAGAACCACCAAAGCCTCTTTCCTTTCTACCTTTCAGCCACATCTTCCAATCTGTGGCCCATAACAAAGAATATGTGTTCAACAATCACCATCTTAAATGGGTGTTGATAAAGTTTTCCCTAGAGTTTAGTGTTTTCCCCTGGCCCACATCTGTAAAGGTATCCTTAATGTCTAGTTTTTCCACAAACACGCATTTGCAAGGATGTTGCTGGTGTCTAATGCTGTCACTGACCCACATCAATATATTTTGGCTATTGTCTAGTGTTTCCCCCAAACCCACATCTGTAAAGATATCCCTGATGAGTAGTTCTTTCACCAACCCACATCTGTAAAGTCAACTCTAGTGTCAAGTGTTTCCCCCAACCCATGTTTGTATAGAGATCCCTGGTGTCTAGTCCTTCTCCATACCAAATCTGCAAAGATATTCATGGTATCTAGTACGTCACTAACCAACATCTCTGAAATTTTCCCTGGAGTGTAGTGATATCCCCAACCCTCATCTATACACCTGGTGGCTGGTGGTCCCCCTTATCTAGTGTTACAAGCTTTGTTAATTTTTCTAGGGGTGCATGGAAGTATGACAGCCACATCAACATCACCGCAACACATTAAACAAGCAATCTAAGAGATCCACTTGAACTTTCAAATCATTAGGTCCTTACATATTCTTTTAACCCCATGATATTGCCCTTTAACTATATTTGGAAAGACAAATCTAGGATGCATACTATTAAACTCCAGAAGACTATTCTTCCAACAAGGCTTGTGATAGAGGCTAGTAGATATCGTACCAAAATCATTCTTATACAAAGTGATAGAAAGTCCACACTAGTCCTGGAAGATATCATTGTAAATTTCAGAAAACCAGTTGTCGATTCTAAGTATTGGATAAACTCACATAGTTCAGAATATTCCCCATCCAAAAACAGGAGAATATCATCCATGAAGCACCTATATAAGTGGACATGCGAGTAATAGATGCTATCAAACAAGAACTTTTTCTCCCAACAATAGACAATTAAGTTAGCATAGGAGTTTGCGCATGGGGTGCCCATAGTGATACCCCATTGCTGCAAATAAATCCATCAAACATAAAAACATTGTTAAACAAAACCATATCCAACAAAGTAGCAATATCACATTATTACTCGCTATTGTGTCTATGTGATTTAACATCTCCCTAATAGATTCCAGGCCATATTCATTGGGTATGGATGTAAATACATTTTTTACATCCAATGTTACTAATATACATCCAGGGGGCAAAGCTTCTCTAGTATATATGCCTATATCATTCAATAACTGAATGGTATCCTTCAAAATGGTAGGGATTTCTTTTACTATGGGTCAAGTTTTTTCTCTGTATAGACCGACATAGTTTCAGTCACCCATCCACCACCTGCAACAATAGGCCTCATAGGGGGTGAACTCAAAGACTTATGCACTTTTGGCAGGCCCTTGATGTGTGGAATAAAAGGCTGTTCAATACATAGATAATTATACAGTTCAAAATCAATTTGCCTGCACATTAATAAATCATATAAATTATCCTGCACCTGTTTAACCAATTCCACGAACTGTGCAACATCTAAAACAGTATATGTCTCTATGTCTTGTAACAGCTCATACATAGCACCAGTATAAGCTGTATAGTTCATGAGTACAATCCCCCCACCCTTATCAGCCAGCCTAATCATCAAAGGTATGAAAAGGAAGTATGACAGCCACCTCAACCCCACCCCAACACACTCACAGATTCATTCAATATATATACCCACTCACATGCACACACAAAACAAACATAAAAAAGCATGCACAACACACACACACATGCACACACATACACACACACACACACACACACACACACACACACGTATGCACACACACACACACACACACACACACACACACACACACACACACACACACACACACACACACACACACACACTCACACTCACTCACACACACATGCTTAGACTACCTTACCACTAAACTCCCTACTTAATTACCCCTACTGTGGTAGAATTATATGGCCTTTTGGCAGTGTTCATTAATGTGAGAGAACAGGAGCAGGTGTGCTAATCTATGCAGCTGAGTGATTCTCTGAATTGATTGGATGCATAAATGCCTTACTGAAGGCAATTCCAGGGAAGTGCTCATGGCTAATTAGCATATGGCCCCCCCACAGACTACCTCATTAACATCCGCATGGCCAAACCCATTTTGGTGCTGCATTTCATCATGCAAAGTACCCTGGTAGAGTTATCTCTGAACTAAAAAAGTTACTGTAAGATGTAGACCTTGAGTACACCTTGTGGTAACTTTAATGAACCCCCCCTAATATGTGGGTATAACTTTATTGATCAATAAAAACTTCCTGGGCTTGAACATTGTTGTTTTTTATTTCTTGATTTTATTTCATGCGATCTTGGCTCTTGTATTATTCCTTTATTGTTGGGATGCTTTATTTAATTAACCAATTCAAAAATGGCCAAAGTAAGGAACTGTTTATTGATAAATGAAATCACACATCAGCGTTAGTGTTTTTGTCATAACAAAAACTTCATCAGACTGTAATTAGCAAAGAATTCTTTGTAAATATTTTTAGTTATTCTTTATTTGAATACAACCTTCACGGACATGGATAAAACTTTTTGATGAAGGGCCTATGGTTCATTATATGAGGTCAGTGACTCTGAAATGGAAAATAAACTATCAATATTTATTAACTTGACTCCAGCATATTGGTGCAATGCACTCTCATCATTACATACATTTCCTAGCAGTTTTTCCTGTCTTTAACCTATTCACTTTTTGTTTCCAGATCTTTCTCTATACTTTCTCAAATCTCTCACACATGCAGTGTCACCATCATCACTTAGGCCATAACAGCCATACACACATACACATTAACATTAATATACATACCTCTCAACTGTCAAGAATTTTGCATAATGTTCAGATTTCCGCCTCATATTTTGGACTGCTTCTAATAAATTTTACAGTTTTCTGGCAAATTATTGATGACTGAAGTAATTAAATAATGGCAGACATTTGTGTTTCAGACTTCTTATTATTTAGAAAATAAATGCTAACACAAAAAATTTTATTTCAGAAACTTTGTAAGCATTACATAAAATTGGTACCTAATTTAGGGCATTTCTACCCTTTATTTTTGCTTCTTTCAGAATTCTTGCAGTAAGGGGTTGAGAGGCATGTGCTCTCTCTCTCTCTCTCTCTCTCTCTCACTATCTCTCTCTCTCTCTCACACACACACACACACACACACACACACACACACACACACACACACACACACACACACACACACACACACACACACAGGCGCGTGTATTTTAAGAGTAAAAAGTATTGTTATTTGATAGCTCTTTTATGGTGTAGGATCTACGTACAGTACATGTATCCTGTGTTTGATATGTGCAATAGTATACCTGAGGAGTCAGCCTCTGGGTAAAGTAGGATTCAGTAACGGGTGGCCTCCTGTCCCACTTCAGGAGGAGAAGGGTGTGACACCTTTCCTTAAGTGATAATCATCTGTATCAGTTAAAATGTTAGCCTTAGCCACATACAGGATTTTCATAGGCATATATGAAAAAGGTATATATAATTTGCTGCATTCACAATAAATTACTAGCAGGGCAAATAAAACATTCAAGGAAAAATATCTGACTACCAATAAAATTATGAACACATGGATACCATCTATCATCCCTCCCACAGTGTGCTTTTAAGCCAATTTTCTTCTGGAAAGAGAGGCTGTCATGGACAGATGTAGGTAGCTAACAATCAATTTTTGCTTTACTCTCCATATGATAAATCATCCAACATATTTAAAATATAGCAAAACAACCAAAGTCAGCACAGGATCCAAAAAGCACGTTTATTGACTTCTCTCTCTAGCGCCTCGGCCACAGTAAGCCTTCAAGGAGTCAAGATAAAGGAGTAAAGATATTTAAAATATAGCTCTGCTGAAAAATCTGGCAGTGTCAGTGAATGTATACTAAGGTGTATTGCAATTGTACATTTTTTTACATTCTTGCCTACCAGACATCAAGGTTTCCCCAAGCACACATTCCCACTTGTGTTACAGTTTACTGGGAATGCTCACCAAGTGTTGGAAAGAGACAGCACTCTGAGGGGAGCTGTTATTCAAGCATCCATATGTGAACATTGTTTTCTCACTGGCATCCAAACTATCAAGACCTTTATTTTATGAGTCCTAACTCTGCACCACAGTGAGAATGATATGCTATCTACATCATCATGGAGACCCACAGTGACATAATGTTGTAAGTGCCCACTCCTGTAGGCTTACTATAAATGTTACCAAAATTTGGTGGCATGATGATCAAAAAGCACCCTCCCTCCCCACCATGATGCACACTTGCATCTCCATACCTTAAAAAGAATGTGGCATAATGAGTCATACTCCTCAAAGACTCTCCCATCCAAGGTAGTCATGTTCATCCATCAGGTACCTGAGACACTAAACAAACTTAGGTTACCTGATCCCTAGTAGGGAAATTGTCCCTGAGCACCACTGGAATTGATTACAGCTACTGTATTCTTCAAATAGATATTTTGATGTCTGTTTACTGTGTTTCATTCTAAACAGATTTTTTTTCTGTTTATTGCTTTTTCTTAGATTAAGATCATGGATGATAATTGTCCCCTGGACTGGACCATTTAGTGAGACAGCATATACATAAATGAATACAATAGATAGCTAGCAACAGAACTGACATAAAGAGATATAGCTCCTTATTTTATTCCATTTAATACTATCATCTGATACTGCAGCATGGCTTGTCTAACTTGCCATTATCCCCTGGTGCAATGGAAACCTTAATTAGTAAACAAGGCTTACACTACAATCTATTCCACAGATCTGTTTCAAATAAAACAACCACATCATCATAAAGATGCAATGAGTACCGCTGAAGTTTATATTTTGCAATTGGAGCTAAATTATAACTATGCAGTACACTGTGCATGCTCATTCCAATAAATATAAGTACTAATGATTTCTCCTTACTTTCTTTGTATACTAATCAAAAATGAGCTCTTCACTTTCATTCTTTTGGCAAAATGGCAGATGTGAGGGAATCTTTATATAATTTAAAATACACACAATCACACATGCACACACTCAACATACATGGGCACAGAAATACACACACATACAATCACACACACACACACACACACACACACACACACACATGCACACGCACACACACACGCACCCTCTTATTAGATGCTTTTGAAACAGTTTGCAGGATGCTATAAAATGTTCACATACACATAGTACAACCACATACAGTCCAATACATGCATGCATGTGCACATGCACACACACATACACATTCTTATTTTTTCTGTTTGCATAAGTTTTCCGATGAACTGCATGATGTCCATCTCTTATCTCTCTGTCTTATACCAAGCAGTGGATTTTATTTATCTTCTGACATCTCCTTCATGTGCCCAGCATCTTTGGATTCCTGATCCCTCCTCCAGCAGTATACCTTGTTTACATTCTGAGAGCATGTGTCTACTGTAAAAAAATAAAAAAATAAATAAAAAGCTTGTTAATTCTGAAAATAGGAAATGCTTTTTCCTCGTTTTCTCTTCAGTAGTGGAATACATCTGACCCGTTTTACCATCATTGATTGCAGCTACAATATGCTCAGTTTCTGACAATCTTTTGCAAAGCAAAGATTCACTTATGGTCCCATGAGCTATATAGCATTAATAGAAATGTGCATACCATGGCATATCCTGAATTTACAACTGGTTCACTTTTTATAAGCATGCCCTGTGGGGTTCCATGCGAGACATTTTTTTTTTAAATACTGCATTCATAATTTTATCACAGAAGTTTAGCTGCTATAGTTAAGCTCATAGAATCATAGAAGGTTACTAGGCTAATGGCCCTAGGGCTCTTACAAGCCTAGCCAAGTACAACCGACCCCTGTTCCCAAGCATATCAAGGTCTTAAGTGGAACTAAGCCAACAACTACACACCCTGTCCAAGAGGGACACAGGTCTAACTCCTGGGGTTTATTTGCTGTTTCCCTTCCAATCTTCCAAATTACTCCTAAATATGGTCAGCAAAGGGCTCTGTTTCACCTCTGATTCATAACTTTTGCAGTCTTCTTTGAGAATAATAGTCCAGCAGTCAGGTTTTATCAATCTTATTTAAATGCAAGAAACAATGTGAGAGATGAAGAATGTGCCAAGAAGAAAAATCCAGACTACAAAGCACTTTTAAACATTAGTGGCTTTGATCTGCTTTAATATAGTTACCTACTGTTTGATATACACATTTAATAACTCTAAACACATGCCACTCTAACTGCCAAAGTGAATAATAACAATCTGATATACATTTTATTGATTTTAGTTCTTTTTACAACTATGAAGCTTACTTTGATAGCATTTATTTCATAATGACTAACAAGAATTCCACCTGACATGTTTTCTAATTATAGTAGCATTGCTGTGCAAGAAGACCTCACCAGCTCCATAGATATATATATATATATATATATATATATATATATATATATATATATATATATATATATATATATATAATATATATGTGTGTGTGTGTTCAGGAGTATTAATGGATGCACAGTCCAGCTCATGAATCTACTTATTATGTCATATGGAAAATGATTTGAGTTTTTGAACAGATTATGTGTTTCTTTTATCTGTTTAAATGTGCCAGCAGCAGAGGATGCAGTTTCATTTCACATCTGCATATCAGAATAAGCCCCATTTGCCAAAACTATATTTTAAGTTAATGCTTGAGCACATGCCTTCCTCATGGCCATCCTCAAAATGTTTACAACACTTTTTATTTTCATGCTAAGCAGGAGACTATCACAAGAGTATTTTTCAGATGAACTAAATCAGTGCTTGATAATCCTTGGTAAATATTAAAGCATACCTTAACCCAGATTTCACATTTCACTGCACTCAGCTTTTTGACCCCATTATTCATGATAGAACAGCAGCTGCTCTTAGCATCAGTGTTAAAGGGCCATCAAATATAGCTGAATGTGCTTTGTCTGGCAAGTCTCTAAATCTGCCAGTGACAGAACTGCATGCATGGTCATGATTTGAATGGTTATAATTTTTCCTTTCAGTGTCAGCTAGGAGCACAAGTATATTCTTATGAATCAATGAAACTAAATCTGTCTTAGACTCACACATGCAATTAATTCACCATACCTATGAATCATTAATCAGGATATCTGCAAGTTACAGAAGTCATTAAAGCTGAGGAAGAAATTATGTGACTTGGTTCTATGCTGTGCTGCACAGTGCAAACTGCTCCAGTTCTTATAAAAAAAAGAAAGATCACCTCTTCTTCACACAGTCTAGAGAAAGCATGTTATGTGCACGTTTCCTAATTGGTAAAAACTGTTTAAAAGTGCTCCTAAACTGTGTAAAGCTTCTGAGAAAAACATAATTCAAAGCTTCCTGACAGGCTCATATTGTTTTAATGTGTTGTGCATTTTTTTCTGTGTTCAACAATGTCTTATATTGCCTTTTTATTATCTTTAATTGGAAATGTGTGAAGCGAATGCAAATGGAAATAGCAAGATAAACCTTAAAGATACCCTATCAAAATAGGAAATTTGACAGTTGCAGTTTCAGCAAAACTCATTCACATGAAATGTTTATTCTGAGCACCACTGTCGACA